>NC_087342.1:234483345-234785938 GCF_030014295.1 Loxodonta africana | reverse complement strand
CTTGGTCTAGGAGCATCTTGTGCAGGAACCCTGGATCCAAAGGATGCACACTGCTCCTGGTGCTGCTTTCTTGGTGGTATGGGTCTCCAACTCTTTTCTGGGTTCCGTTCTTTTTTTCTCTTGTATAATAAAAGGTGGTGAAGGCTGCATCACAGGGAAACTGCCTTTATATTGCATCAGGGATGTGACCTGAGCAAGAGTGTTACATCCTACCCTAATTCTCTTTAACATAATCCAATCTTCCTCATTAACCACAGGCAGAGATTAGGATTTACAACATAGAGGAAAATTATATCAATCACAAAATAAAGGACAATTACACAATACTGGGAATCATGGCCTAACCAAGTTAATGCATATTTTGGGGGGACACAATTCAATCCATGACGAGGACCGTGGTCTCTGGAACATCTGGCTCAATTGACATAACAGTTTATAATGAAAATGTTCTACATTCTACTTTGGTCTGTGTCTTAAAACCTTCTGGTTGGCCATCTAAGATGCTCCATTGGCCTCAACCTGTCTGGAGCAAGGGAGAAAGAAGAAAGCTAAAGACACAAGGGAAAGATTAGTCCAAGGGACTAATGGACTACAATTACCACAGCCTCCACCAGACTGGGTCCAGCACAACTAGACAGTGCCCAGCTACCATCACTGACTGCTCTGACAGAGATCACAATAGAGGTTCCCAGGCAGAGCAGAAGAAAGTATAGAACAAAATTCTAACTCACACACACACAAAAAAGACGAGATTTACTGGTCTGAGAGAGATTGGAGAAACCTCCGGAGTATGGCCCCTGGACACCCTTTTAGCTAGTAATGAAGTTACTCCTGAGGTACACACTTCAGCCAAAGATTAGAAAGATCCATAAAGCAAAATGAGACTAAATGGGCGCGCCAGCCCAGGCGCAAGGATGAGAAGGCAGAAGGAAATAGGAACGCTGGTAATGGGGAACCTAAGGTCCAGGAGAGAAGAGTTTTGACATATTGTAGGGTTGGCAACCAATGTCACAAAACAGTATGTGTATTAATTCTTTAATGAGAAATTAGTTTGCTCTGTAAACTTTCATCTGAAGTAGAATAAAAATTAAAAAATAATTATAATAATACTGTCTTTTCCCCGTTTGATGGACTTTGGTCCTTGGTCAAAGTTCAGCTGATCTTTGACTGTGTATGGATAGATATTTATGTCTGGGTTCTCGACTCTATTCTATTAGTCTATGTGTCTGTTGGAAATCCTGGTGGCATAGTGGTTAAGAGCTACTGCTGCTAACCAAAAGATTGGCAGTTCGAATCCTCCAGGAGCTGCTTGGAAACTCTGTGGGGCAGTTCTATGAGTTGGAATCGACTCGACAGCACCGTTTTTTTTAAATGTCTTAGTGTACCAGTAGAAAGCTATTTTGACTACTGTGGCTGTATAGCAAGTTCTGATCAAGTAGTGTGAGGCCTCCTATTTTATTCTTTTTCTTCAGTAATGGTTTGCTCTATCATATGCCTATCAATTTGTTGTACTGTGGTGGCTTGCTTGTTGCTACCAACAAGCAAGTTTTGCCACTGGTATTTCAAATACCAGCAAGATCACTCTTAGTAGACAGGGTTAAGTGGAGCTTCTAGACTCAGACAGACTAGTAAGAAAAACTTGGCAGTCTGCTTCTGAAAAAATTGGCCAGTGAAAACCTTATGAATAGCAGTGGAACATTGTCTGATACACTGCCAGAAGATGAACATTTCAGGTTGGAAGGCACTCAAAAGACAACTGGGGAACAGCTGGCTTCTCAAAGTAAATTTGTTGGCTCTGGGTTCTTTTTTTTTTTTTGTGCTTTAAATGCAAGTTTACAAATCAAGTCAGCCTCTCACACAAAAACTTACATACACCTTCTCCCCCAATGAGACAGCCCACTCCCTCCCTCCACTCTCTCTTTTCGTGTCCATTTCCCCAGCTTCTAACCCCTTCTACACTCTCATCTCCCCTTCAGGCAAGAGATGCCAACATCGTCTCAAATGTCCATCTGATCCAAGAAGCTCACTCCTCACCAGCATCCCTCTCCATCCCACTGTCCAGTACAAGCCCTGTCTGAAGAGTTGGCTTTGGTAATGGTTCCTGTCCTGGGCCAACAGAAGGTCTGGGGGCCATGACCACTGAGGTCCCTCCAGTCTCAGACCATTAAGGCTGGTCTTTTTATGAGAATTTGGGTTCTGCATCCCACTGCTCTCCTGCTCCCTCAGGGGTTCTCTGTTGTGTTCCCTGTCAGGGTAGTCATCACTGGTAGCCAGGTACCATCTAGTTCTTCTGGTCTCAGGATGATGTAGTCTCTGGTTTATGTGGCCCTTTCTGTCTCTTCGGCTTGTAATTACCTTGTGTTCTTGATGTTCTTCATTCTCCTTTGATCCAGGAGGGTTGAGGCCAATTGATGCATCTTAGCTGGCCGTTTGCTAGCGTTTAAGACCCCAGACTCCAATCTCCAAAGTGGGATGCAGAATGTTTTCTTAATAGATTTTATTATGCCAATTGACTTAGCTGTCCCCTGAAACCATGGTCCCCAAACCCCCACGCCTGCTATGCTGGCCTTCGAAGCATTCAGTTTATTCAGGAAACGTCTTTGCTTTTGGTTCAGTCCAGTTGTGCTGACCTTGCCTGTGTTGTATGTTGTCTTTCCCTTCACCTAAAGTAGTTCTTATCTACTATCTAATTAGTGAATACCGCTCTCCCTCCCTCCCTCCCCGCCTCGTAACCATCAAAGAATATTTTCTTCTCTATTTAAACTATTTCTCGAGTTTTTATAAGAGTGGCCTTATACAATATTTATCCTTTTGCAAATGACTAATTTCACTCAGCATAAGGCCTTCCAGGTTCCTCCATGTTGTGAAATGTTTCACAGATTCCTCACTGTTCTTTATTGATGCATAGTATTCCATTGTGTGAATATACCATAATTTCTTTATCCATTCATCCATTGATGGGCACCTTGATTGCTTCCATCTTTTTTGCTATTGTAAACAGTGCGGCAATGAACATGGGTGTGCATATATCTGTTTGTGTAAAGGGTCTTATTTCTCTAGGATATATTCCAAGGAGTGGGATTGCTGGATCATATGGTAGTTCTATTTCTAGCTTTTTAAGGAAGTGCCAAATCAATTTCCAAAGTGACTGTACCATTTTACATTCCCACCAGCAGTGTGTAAGTGTTCCAATCTCTCCACAGCCTTTCCAACATTTATTGTTTTGTGCTTTTTTGGATTAATGCCAGCCTTGTTTGAGATGAAATCTCTTTGTAGTTTTGATCTGCATTTCTCTAATGGCTAATGATCATGAACATTTCCTCATGTATCTGTTAGCTACCTGAATGTCTTCTTCAGTGAAGTGTCTGTTCATATCTTTTGCCCATTTTTTAGTTGGCTGATTTGTCTTTTTGTAGTTGAGTTTTTGCAGTATCATGTAGATTTTAGAGATAAGGTGCTGATCTGAAATGTCATAGCTAAAAATTTTTTTCCAGTCTGTAGGTAATCTTTTTGCTCTTTTGGTTAAGTCTTTGGATGAGCTTAGGTGTTTGGTTTTTAGGTGCTCCCAGTTATCTACTTTTTCTTCTGCATTGTTAGTAATGCTTTGTATGCTGTTTATACCATGTATTAGGGCTCCTAACGTCCCTATTTTTTCTTCCATGATCTTTATAGTTTTAGATTTTATATTTAGGTCTTTGATCCATTTTGAGCTCTTTTTTGTGCATGGAGCGAGGAATAGGTCTTGTTTAAATTTTTTTGCAGATGGATATCCAGTTATGCCAGCACCATTTGTTAAAAAAAGACTGTCTTTTCCCCGTTTAACTGTTTTGGGGCCTTTGTCATATATCAACCACTCATATGTGGATGGATTTATGTCTGGATTCTCAATTCTGTTCCATTGGTCTACGTGTCTGTTGTTATACCAGTACCAGGCTGTTTTGACTACTGTGGCGGTATAATAAGTTCTAAAATCAGGTAGATTAAGGCCTCCCACTTTGTTCTTCTTTTTCAGTAATGCTTTACTTATCAGGGGCCTCTTTCTCTTCCATATGAAGTTGGTGATTTGTTTCTCCATCTCATTAAAGAATGTCATTGGAATTTGGATAGGAATTTCATTAAATCTATAGATCTGTTTTGGTAGAATAGACATTTTTATAATGTTAAGTCTTCCTATCCATGAGCAAGGTATGTTTTTCCACTTATGTAGGTCTCTTTTGGTTTCTTGAAGAAGCATTTTGTAGTTTTCTTTGTATAAGTCTTTTACATCTCTGGTAAGATTTATTTCTAAGTATTTTATCTTTTGGGGGACTACTATAAATGGTATTGATTTGGTGATTTCCTCTTTGATGTTCTTTTTGTTGGTGTAGAGGAATCCAACAGATTTTTGTATGTTTATTTTATAACCCGATACTCTGCTGAACCCTTCTCTTAGTTTCAGTAGTTTTCTGGAGGATTCCTTAGGGTTTTCTGTGTACAGGACCATGTCACCTGCAAATGGAGATAATTTTACTTCTTCTTTATCAATCTGGATGCCCTTTATTTCTTTATCTAGCCTAATTGCTCTGGCTAGGACCTCCATCACAATGGCTTTTTTTTTTTTTTTTTAATGAATTTTCTTTGTTATGTGGAGGAATTTCCCTTCTATTCCTGTTTAATTGAGAGTTTTATCAGGAATGGGTGTTTGACTTTATTGAACGCCTTTTCTGCACCAGTTGGGGTGATCTTGTGATTCTTTCGTTTTATTTATAGGATGGATTTTGTTGATTGACTTTTCTCATGTTGAACTATTCTTGCATACCTAGTATGAATCTCAGTTGCCCATGGTGTATTATTTATTTATTGCATATAACAGTGAATTCTATTGGCCACAGTTTTGTTGAGAATTTTTACATCTATATTTATCCATGAGAGATGTTGGCCTGTCTGTAAATTTTTTTTTTTTCTTTTCTTGGTCTCTTTTTTTTTTTTTCTTGGTGTCTTTTATTGCCTTTGGTATCAGGGATGCTGACTTAATATAATGTATTTGGAAGTTTTCCTTCCTTTTCTATGGTCTGAAATAGTTTAGGGAGTACTGGTATGAGCTCTTCTCTGAATGTTTGGTAGAATTCTCCAGTGAAGCTGTACAGGCCAAGGCATTTTTTTTTTTTTATTTTGGTTGGTTGGAATTTTTTTCTTTTAATTACCTCATCAATCTCTTCTCTTGTTATGGGCCTGTTCGGATTTTCTTTCTCTGTGTAATTTAGGTAGGCTGTGTATTTCTAGAGTTTTTCCATTTCCTCTAGGTTCTCAAATTTGTTGGGGTACAGTTTTTAATGGTATTCTGTTTTGATCCTTTTTATTTCAGTTGGGTCTATTACAATGTCCCCCATCTCATTCTTTTTTGGGTTTTTTACTTCCTCTTCTGCATTTTCTTTTGTCAGTCTGGCCAGTGGTTTGTTGATTTTATCGATCTTTTCAAAGAATCACCTTTTAGTCTTGTTGACTGTTTTTCTATCCTTGATTTCATTTATTTCTCCTCTAATCTTTATTATTTCCTTTCTTCTGGTGGCTATGGGCTTCTTTTGCTGTTTTCTTTGTGTTTGTTCCTGTTGTATGGCTAGTGTTTTGATTGTGGTTCATTTTTCTTTTTGAAGGGTACATTTATTGCTATAAATTGGCCTCTGAGCACTGCCTTTACTATGTTACAAAGTTTTGGTATAAGTTTTCATTCTCAATTGATTCTAGAAATTTTTTTTATTTCCTCTTTTATTTCTTCTATTACCCCGTTGTTTTTAAGGAAGGTATTTTTCAGTTTCCATATATTTGATTTTTTTCCTGACTCTCCCTGTTACTTATTTCTACCTTTATAGAAATTGTGATCATAGAGAATACTTAGTATTATTTCAATGTTTTGGATTTTTATTGAGAGTTGTTTTGTGGCTTAAAATGTGGTAGGGTAAGATTTTAATACAGCACTCAAGAGTTGATAGATCAAAGATACAGAAAATCAGGAAGGATGTAGAAAATACAAGCTACACAATTACCAAATCCATCTAGTGACTGTATACACACAACAGGGCATGCAACAATTGAAGAACGCACATTCATTAGCAGCAGATGTGGTGCATTTTAAAAAGCGATCACATATTAGGTCATAAAGGAAATCTTAAGAAATTTCAAAATGTTAGGGTCATGGAGATTACTTCCTTTAATCCCAGTCTATCAAAATATAGTATAAAAGAAAGCCATAAACTAAGAGAAGTTTGCAATATATAAAATCAAGAAAAATTTAGAATTCAGAATGTACTCTCACACATATGTATGTGAATATGAATATATAAATGTGCAAATACTTATACATAGAGAATGTGTGTGTTAGTGTGTTTGTGTGTGTAAATGTCTAATAAACTGATTAAAAAAAGACAAAAAATCTAATAAAAATTGGGCAAAAGACTGAAATAGAAACTACACACACTAGGAAACAGAAATAGCCATACAAGATAAGAAAAAATTTTAAATCTGCCAATATCACGGGTTTGGAAATTCATCTATTGGTTGACGTGTAACTTGGTACGACCATTTTGAAAAATATTTCAGCAGTATCTAAGACTGTTTGTCAAGCATATACAGTCTACACTGTAATTTCATGTCTCAAAAAACTTGCACACAAGCAATGGGAGATATTTACAATGTTTTAGCAGCATAGTTCCAAAAAAAAAAAAAAAGGAACAGCTGCCAACAGAAGTGTTATATTCATACTGTAGGATATTACACAGCAGAGTTATGAAAACAGCTAAAACATACTCCATAGATGAACTCAGAAAGATAACGTTAACCTAGAAGCAAATTGAAGTATACATGTATGATTCTACTTATGTAACATTTCAAAGCAAGCAAAACCAAACCACAGGGAGAGAAGGGGATGGAAAACAGACAGCCATTCACGACCATTCAGAGTTGTGGTTATTCTCTCTTTTTTAAGCTGGTTGGAGAGTATTCCAGTGCCCATTGCATTGCTACTCGTTTCCTATTTACACATATGTTCTTTCATTATGTGTCTATTCACTATTTACTTCAACCAACATTTTTACAAGAGTGAGCAGTAAGGAAGAAAAGAGAATAACAAGTATATTTTTGTTGTGAAGTGGCAACTATCTCCCAGGATATAGCTATAGAAGGATGTTGAGAGAGAGGGAAGTTTTTATTTCCTTTGCTTTATTGTTCTCATGGGAAAGACTAAAGGTGTTTACACTGCCGATAATAAGAGTCCAGGAAAGAGTTTAAGCTACGGAAGAAAGAGGAGATAACCCGTAGTGTGAGGGAAGACAGGAAGGAGGGAATCCAAACCACAGTTTGAGGGTGGTGAGATTGAGAATTTAGTAGATGATTCTGGAAGGAGAGGATGACAGTGGTAGAGACAAATGGTATGAGCTGCAAGTATTAAGCCTAGGCAGATTTACAAGAACTCTTCTGGAAATTGACTTTGGAAGCAGAGAAGGAAGGCTCACAGAGGTGGAGGGTGTTTGGGTGTTTGATGACAGCAAGCAAGAGTTCCAAAAAGTAGAGTAGGAGACTGGAGGGGAAGCCAAGGAGATCAGTAGAATGGGATGGATGACATATGCAATGAAAGACCAGAGAGCACAAGGGCTTGCATTTAGGGAGGTAAACTGTGAAAACAGGAATAAAAGTGCCAGGAGTTATAGGACAGTGATTACCTCTGAGGAAACCTAACAAACAGTGGCCTATTACTGTGTTAGCAATCTCTCATTTTATTCAGATTAAAAATGACCTGAAGCAGATGCAAGAGAAAAGTCAGCCTTTGTTATATCTGCATGGTGAATACATGAGGGCTTTTATCATTCTCTATCCTTTGCTGCCTATTTGAAATATTTGTTCATACCAAACTTTTTACATATTATTTTATTTCCTACAAATAAAATCTATCCGAACAATTTGCACTGGAAAAAAAAAATCATTGTATTGAAGAAGTCATACATTAATTAGGATGATGCGAAGAATGCCTGGCATCCTTTCTGCCCTCACAACCCTGCCATGCCCATAAACTCAGGCTTAAAATGCTCAGAAGGTTTCAGCCACTAGCTCCTCGCTTGTCTAAATGGAAACTACTCTGTTTGAATTTGGTCTCCGGAAAAAATGAGAGAGGTTGACTCAGCTGCTCCAGTGATCACTCTGAATAAATATAAGAAAAGCTGCTTTTGTGGTTTTCTGAATAGTCTTTCACATAAAATGGAACCTGAAAAATGAAAACTATGGAAACAAAAATTCTTGCCAGTTCCCTGGTACGAGGAGGAGAAAGAACTACTTTGAAAAGCCCCAAACTCTGCAAAGCAATCAGTGTGCCTATTGACCTGTCCAGGAAGCCACCTATTGGGCAACTGCTTGTTGCTGTGTTAGAAGCTGCCCATGACCCGGAGCTGTAATCCTTCCCAAAGTGGCAAGTGAGGGAGAAGTGATGCCTGGTCACAAGCCCAGGCACTGATTGAGGGCTGATCTGGCCTTATCCATTTGTGCCTCCAGCTGCTCCTGTACAGTGCTGCCATGCTGATATTACAACCATCACTCTGGACTACCTAATGCTAAATTTTCTCAGGAAGGGGTACATTTCCTTTGGACAGTTTATAGCGTCTGATAGAGCCATCATCTCCATTTTGGTTGTTTTTCTACACTAGCATTGTAAAGTGAACCTACCCTTCGCATTGGTAAATGCAAGAGAAAGGGGAATTAACTGTATTTGGCAATTAAAAAAAAAAAAAGGAAGAAAGTCTTATGTGGATAAGCTCATGGCACAAAAATAACACAAACTTCCCACTGTTTATTCACTGAAAGGGGTGTATATATATATACATACACACACACACACAGGCTTTATCAACCATGTTTTACATTGAAGCGCAGTGTATTCTATTATCAGTTCTCTAAGTGGGCTATGCAAAATAGCTCTGAGAAGGGTTAAGAGATCTATAGGCAGGGTCCGAGCAAAAGTCTTATTCTCATATTACTTATAGTATCATCAGAGCAAGAAAATATGCAGATAGGTATGATGTCATTAGGAAGGACCAGTCACTGGAGAAGGACATCATGCTTGGCAGAGAGTTAACAAAAAAAAGAAAGACCTTCAACAAAATGGACTGACACAGTGGCTGCCACAATGGGCTCCAACATACCAACATTTATGAGGATGGTGCAGGACTGGGCAACATTTTGTTCTGTTATATATAATGTTGCTACGAGTCAGAGTTGCTCAATAGCACCTGTCAACACCAAAAATGCTGTACTTGAAGTTCTTGGAGGATACATCTTTATGTTCTGGATAGATATTCACATTAATTACCTAAAATCTAAGTTTTGTGGAGTTCTGCCTCCACTCATGATATGGAAAGCCACAAGAAAACATCACTCCTGCTTTAATAATGACAAAATGCTGAATAATCTACAAAATCCTAACTTTCTTGAGTCCATCAGATAGCTTAGGCCAGAGGCACTTAAATGAACTGAATTTCCAAAATTAAGAAGCCTTCCAAGGAGATACTTCACATTACTTCCACTCTTATTGCATTGCTTCCGTCTAGTGACAAGGGGTGGAAATCCTGGTGGCCTAGTGGTTAAGAGCTGCAGCTGCTAACTGAAAGTTTGGCAATTCGAATCCACCAGGAGCTCCTTAGAAACTCTATGGGGCAGTTCTACTATGTCCTATAGGGTGGCTATGAGTCAGAATGGACTCAATGGCGATGTTTTTTGGTTTAGTGACTAGAGAGATGAGGAAATGTAGTCTATGTGCCCGGAAAGAATAGGAAAAGGTGGACTTTTTGGAGTAGGTAGGAGTCCCTGGGTGGTGCACATGGTTAAGAGCTTGGCTACTAAACAAAAGGTTGACGGCTTGAACCCACCCAGAGACACCTTTGAAGAAAGGCCTGAATCCACTTCCAAAAGCTCATAGCTGTTGAAAACTCTGTGGAGTAGTTCTATTCTACCCACATGGGGTTGCCATGAGCTGAAATGGTCTCAACAGCAACTGGGGGAAAAAAAACTACACAGAAGAAAAGTACATAGATGATTGAGTGCTAAGAGAAAAGCAAGAACAAGAGGCCACAGCTAAAGAAGTAGGTGGGAATAATCCATCTGTTGAGAATGTTAGGTTGAGTATAAACCCTTTGCCACTGAGTCCATTTTGACTCGAGGCGGCCCCTTGTGTATCAGAATAGAACTATGTTCCATAGGTTTTACAATGGCTTTTCTTTGCGGGGGGTGGGGGGGTTGAGATTGCTTGCCATTTTTTCCAAGGTGCATCTGGGTGGGCTCAAACTTCCAACCTTTTGATTAGCAACTAAACCGGGAACCATGTTCATAGCATCTCCGTGAGAAAAGAGAAGAGCTCTACCAACATCCTGCTGAGGGAGGATTAGTCATTTAAATGAGAACTACACGGTGGTCATGCTCATACAAAATTTGCAGTTCAGTGTATTTACAGTATATTAATGAAGGAGGAACAACTCAAGAAAAGAGAGTCAGAATGGTTGCATAACTCAGAGAATGCATTCAATGTCACTAAATGGTACTTGTAGAAACTGTTGAGTTGTTGTATACTTTGCTATGTATATTCTCAGCAACAATGAAATAAATAAAATTTTTAGAAAAAGAAAAAAGATAATTATAAATAGAAGGTTTATATTATAGTTCATATAACATGGGAATTGGTGTGCATTTATGAAATATTTCACAAACCATTTAAAATTCATTTAATGTAGAGTTTCAGTCATTGTCTATTATTTTGTTGTCTTTTCAGAGTGCTAAGACTTTTTTAAGAAGCACCTAAAGTGGTTGGACTGTACTGATATTTAGAAATCAAAACAATTTTAATTGAAGTGAATAGACAAATTAAACAGAACTCCATATAGAATGACGAGTAAACAAGGTCAATTATTTGAATATCCAACTCATAAAAACAGGAAACCAAAAGTTATGCACCTCGGTTTTAATCTGAGATGTGATTCAGACCACACTTTAGGATGATAGTAGGCATTTTAAAAATGTACAGTCTGGGAAACAGTAGCTGACATTTTAATTGCTTATCTAGAGCGTAAGTTTTCCTAAACTGTACTCTTCTGGGATTTTTTTTTTTAATTTTTTATTGTGCAATAAGTGAAAGTTTACAAATCAAGTCAGTCTCTCATACAAAATTTATATACACCTTGCTATATACTCCTAATTGCTCTCCCCCTAATGAGACAGCACGCTCCTTCCCTCCACTCTCTCTTTTTGTGTCTATTCCGCCAGCTTCTAACCCCCTCGCCCCTCACATCTCCCCTCCAGATAGGAGGTGCCAACATAGTTTCAAGTGTCTAGTTGATCCAAGAAGTTCATTCTTCATCAGCATCTTTTTCTATCCCATTGTCCAGTCCAATCCCTGTCTGAAGAATTGGCTTTGGGAATGGTTCCTGTCCTGGGCTAACAGAAGCTCTGGGGCCCATGACCGCCGTGGTCCTTCTAGCCTCAGTCACACCATTAAATCTGGTCTTTTTATGAGAATTTGGGGTCTGCATCCTACTGCTCTCCTGCTCCCTCAGGGGTTCTCTGTTGTGTTCCTGTGAGGGCTGTTATTGGTTATAACTGGGCACCGTCTAGTTCTTCTGTCTCAGGCTGATGTAGTCTCTGATTTATGTGGCCCTTTCTGTCTCTTAGGCTCGTAATTACCTCGTGTCCTTAATGTTCTTCATTCTCCTTTGATCCTGGTGGGCTGAGGCTGATCAACGCATCTTAGATGGCCACTTGTTAGCGTTTAAGACCCCAGATGCTGCTCTCCAAAGTGGGATGCAGAATGTTTTCTTAATAGATTTTATTATGCCAGTTGACTTAGATGTCCCCTGAAACCATGGTCCCCAAACCCCTGCCCCTACTACGCTGGCCTTTGAAGCATTCAGTTTATTCAGGAAACGTCTTTGCTTTTGGTTCAGTCCAGTTGTGCTGACCTCATCTGTATTGTATGTTGTCTTTCCCTTCACCTAAGTAGTTCTTATCTACTATCTAATTAGTGAATGCCCCTTTCCCACCCTCCCTCCCCCCTCTTGTAACCATCAAAGAATATTTTCTTCTCTGTTTAAACTATTTCTCGAGTTTTTATAATAGTGGCCTTATACAATATTTATCCTTTTGCAAATGACTAATTTCACTCAGCATAATGCCTTCCAGGTTCCTCCATGTTTTGAAGTGTTTCACAGATTCCTCACTGTTCTTTATCGGTGCGTAGTATTCCATTGTGTGAATATACCATAATTTCTTTATCCATTCATCCATTGATGGGGACCTTGGTTGCTTCCATCTTTTTGCTATTGTAAACAGTGCAGCAATGAACATGGGTGTGCATATATCTGTTTGTATAAAGGGTCTTATTTCTCTGGAATATACTCCAAGGAGTGGGATTGCTGGATCATATGGTAGTTCTATTTCTAGCTTTTTAAGGAAGTGCCAAATCAATTTCCAAAGTGGTCATACCATTTTACATTCCCACCAGGAGTGTAGAAGTGTTCCAGTCTCTCCACAACCTCTCCAACATTTATTATTTTGTGTTTTTTGGATTAGTGCCAGCCTTGTTTGAGTGAGATGGAATCTCAATGTAGTTGTGATTTGCATTTCTCTAATGGCTAATGATCGTGAACATTTCCTCATGTTATCTGCTAGCTACCTGAATGTCTTCTTTAGTGAAGTGTCTGTTCATATCTTTCGCCCATTTTTTAATTGGCTGATTTGTCTTTTTGTAGTTGAGTTTTTGCAATATCATGTAGATTTTAGAGATGAGGCGCTGATCGGAAATGTCATAGCTATAAACTTTTTCCCAGTCTGTAGGTAATCTTTTTACTCTTTTGGTGAATTCTTTGGATGAGCATAGGTGTTTGATTTCTAGGAGCATCCAGTTATCTACTTTTTCTTTTTCATTGTTAGTAATGTTTTATATACTGTTTATGCCATGTATTAGGGCTCCTAACATTGTCCCTATTTTTTCTTCCATGATCTTTATCATTTTAGATTTTATATTTAGCTCCTTGATCCATTTCGAGTTCATTCTTGTACATGGCATGAGGTATGGGTCTTGTTCCATTTTTTTGCAGATGGATATCCAGTTATGCCTCTGCTGGGATTTAGTGAGTTTGGATGAGGAACTGATGAGTGAATTTTGTTTTAGTTTTTGTTTGTGTATTTACTTGTGTGTGTATTTTCTTTGTTTTGATTTTGAGTAGTCTCCTTTTCTGAACTTTGTGGGTTACTAAAACAACCATTTTATTTTGCCTCATCATTTTGCGAGTTTGGAATACAAGCAGAGCTCAGCTGAATAGTTCTTTTGCTCCACATGGTGACAACCATGGCCATTCAGTGGTGTTCACCTTCCACTGGGCTGCTCTGGAGGTTGCAACATGGTGTCCCTGACATGGTGCAGGGAAGGTTGGAGGACTGAGCCCAGCTGGACTCCCTCACTTTCCATGCAGTCTCAGTAACTCTCCATGTGGTGTTCCCCAAAGAGTACCTGGAATTCTTATGGAGGCTCAGGACACCAGGAGATCAAACAAGAGCTACCTGGGCATGCTAAATTGGATCTTCTGCTCAGATCTCACAAAGCTGCGATCAAAGTGTCAGCCAGAATTGCAACCTTGTTTGAAGATTCAGGTCTTCTTCCAAGCTAGCTGGTTGTTGGCAGAATTCAGTTCCTAAGTGCTGTAGGCCTGAAGTCCTCAGCTCCAGAGGCCACCTGCCATTCACCTTCACATGGCTATTTTGAAAATATGGCAGTTTGCTTCCTCTAGGCCAACAAGAAATTGCTGCTTTAAAGCTCCCTTCAGAGAAAAATTTTTTCTTTTTTTTTTTTCAGAGAAGGCCAACCAGTAACTAATTACCATGTAGTAGATTCTGACTCATGAGGACCCATGTGTTGCAGAGTAGTGCAGCATTCCATAAGGTTTTCATGGCTGTGACCTTTTAGGAGCAGAGTGCCAGATCTTTTTCCTGAGCCACCTCTGGGTAGGTTCAAACTGCCAACCTTTTATTTAGTAATCAAGCAGGTTAACTGTTGGACTCCTGGATCCTCTTATAAAGAGCTCACCTAATTAAGTCAGGCCCACCCAGGATGATTTCCACTTTGATTAATTCAAATTCTTCTGACTAGAAATCTTAACTATATCTTAAAAATCCATTTCACCTTTACCACATAATGTACCTAATTGTGGAAATGAAATCCCATTATATTCACAACGTGAGTTGACTTGTATTTCTGCCTACCATGAATGAGAAGAATAAGACAAATTATTCACTTAAGAATCTTAAATAGAAGAGCCCAATGGTGAATGTCAATAGCTAGGCAAGATTTTTTTTTTTTTTCAAAACTCCTTTAGAGAGTGATAGGAGTATTTTAAGATTCCTTTGACTTTTGCATTGTGTACTTAATTTTATCATGTTTTGTTGATGGTAACTTGGTAATTTTTAACATACGGTCTTTTCGTGACATTAATATATTCAGAAAAGAGATCAAGAAAATAAAAATAGCATTGATTAAACCAAGATCTTAATCTGTTAGTCTGATATTTATTATCTTCATTATGTAATTATTACATAATTAATGTAACATGACATTTCTGGAATACTTGAGCAAATAACTATATTCTAACCTTATAATCTCACATTTTGGGGCTTCTATTATCAAATTTCTCTACATTGAACAGTTGCCTTGAATTTTTCCTGAATTTTCACCCCTTCTCCACTACACATTATTAACACTTCCATGCCCCTGGCCCACTGCAAGCTCTTAGAGTGCCTGCCCCTTAAAGTTATACTGACAAAGCTATACTAATAAAGAAAATTGAAACAAAAAATCCTGTTATTCTGGCAATTAGATCTATAAGCGAAGCCTTATATAAATATTATCTTTAAAAATAAAACTATGCTTTAGATACTGAAGTCAGCTCCATCTTGCGGATAAGAAATAGAGACTCAAGAGGATGGATGGTTTGCTCAGGACCACACAGTTTATAAGCAGTAGAGCTAGGAATCAAATGGAAGCAGACAGACTGCAGAGCTTACCTTCTCAGTCAGGCCCTCAGTGTCTCCCCACTGAATTCTACAGATGCGTAGAGCCCCAGGTGTGATGTAGAAAAAGGCAGCTTCAGACTACAGGAGGAAATTTGGTTTAAGGATGGAGAACATTGGAGGAATGGGAGATATCAGAGAAGAGAAACAGTCAGTGGTGGCTATCTTTAATGCAGTTTTTTTTTTTTTTTTAGTAAGAGATTCATATTTACAGAAAAATTGCAAAGAGAGTACAGAGAGTTTCCAAATACCCTGGACACATTTTCCCTATCTTTAGCATGGTGTTTTCAATCCCCTCATATGTATGAGAAAGCTAGACAATGAATAAGGAAGACCAAAGAAGATTTGATGCCTTTGAATCGTGCCGTTCGTGGAGAATATTGAATATACCATTGATTGCCAAAAGAACGAACAAATCTGTCTTGGAGGAAGTTCAACCAGAATGCTCCTTAGATACAAGGATGACAAGACTACATCTCACATACTTTGGACATGCTATCAGGAGGAATCAGTCTCTGGAGAAGAACATCATACTTGGTAAAGTAGGGGGTCAGCAAAAAAGAGGAATACCCTCAGTGAGATGGATTGACACAGAGGCTGCAACAATGGGCTCAAGCATAACAACAATTGTGAGCTTGATGCAGGACCGGGCAGTGTTTAGTTCTGTCATACATTGCGTCGCTGAGTCTAAAACCGACTTAACAGCATCTGACAACAACAACGTAAGCTGTAGAAATCCTTGGGTGGTAAGAAGGAAAAGGTTGGAGGTTGGAGTTCACCCAGAAAGGCCTGGCAATCTACTTCCTAAAATCAGCACATTTTTTTCTGATACATATGGGGTTGCCATAAGTCAGCGTTGGCTCAGTGGTACCTGGCTGTTAATGTAAGCTGTATATATAAATGGATGGTAAAGATAAGTGTGTGGTATATTTTTTACGATTAACAAACCAATGTTGTTACATTATTATTAACTAGAGTCCATAGTTTATTCATATTTTTCTTAACTTTTTCCCTAAGATCCTTTTTCTGTTCCAAGAGCCCATACAGATCACCATATTACATTTAGTTGTCATGTCTCCGTAGGCTGCTCCTGGCTGTGACAGTTTCTCAGACTTTCTCCATCTTTAGTGATCTTGACAGTTTTGAGGAGCGCTGGTCAGGTATTTTGTAGAATGTCCTTCAATTCAGATTTGCCCTGATCTCATTCTCCTGGCCGAACTGAAGGTTTTAAGACATTTTTGGAGGAAGAACACAGAGGTTAAGTGCCTTTCACATCACATCAAATCAAGGGCACAGAAGATGACTTGACTTACCACAGTTGATGTTGACCTTGGTCACCTGGCTAAGGTTTTATTTGTCAGGTTTCTCCACTGTAAAGTGACTCTTTTTACCCCCTCTCCACACTCTACTCTTTGGAAAGAAGTCACTTCACAGTCCACACTGAAGGAGTGGGGGAGCTATATTCCATCTCCTGAGGGTAAAGTATCTACATAAGTTATGTAGCTTTTTTTGTGTGTGCACAGATTTGACTCTTCTGTCGCATTTATTTGTTTATATCAGGATGGGCTCTTGAATATTTATTTTATACACTGGGTTATAAGCCAATACTACTGTATTTATTTTGTTCCTCACATTGTTCCAGCTTTTCCTACTGGGCACTCTTTCTGTTGCCCTTTGTGTCCCTTTGACATATTCCCATCATTGTGTTTGTTGTTGTTGTTTGTTTTGTTACATTTTGAACACATTTTTACTTTCTCTTACTAGAAGATACGTCAGGCTCACTTTGTTTATGTCCTGCCCCAGTTCTAGTATCAGTCATTTCTCCTAGGTGCCCTGGTTCTTTTTACTGGAGAGTGGTATTAGAAACCAATTTCTGGGTACTAGGTGTGCTCATTGCTGCCAGGGTGTCATTGCTTCAAGCCTGTCTCAGCTGACAGAGCAAGGAAATATATGTGTATATACTAACCCATGTATATGCACATTTCTATGAGCGTTTCTGTATGTAACCCTTTGTACCTATATTAAGCTAAACATGAGTTCATACTGACATCTCCAACTCTAATCTATGACCACAAGGATCATTATAGCCTTCTTTTGCCCATTTGTAACCTTCCAACAGTGAGAAACCTTGCTCCCACCATAGACCAGTCATTTATCTAATTGTTGAACGACAGTACACATGTATAGCAGAATCAGAATTATTAACCTGCACCTCCATGGGGAACAACTTTATCAACAAGAGTGCTGTGCTGGGTAGTTTCTTTTGCTTTAGTCTTACAGACATGACATTTCCAAAGTCACCGAGGTCAGCATCTATTTCCCCACCCTTTCAGAGAGCTTGCTCATACATTTGTAGCACAATTAGATTATTTTGTTACTTTCTGCATTCCATTCTGGGATCCCTCAACCTCCTAAATATTTTTTTTTAATTTCCATAACTTAAGTTTCACTCTTAGTGCTGTAAAGTTCCATGGGTTTGGACACATACGTAGTGCCTTGTATCCGCCATTACAGTATCATACAGAATAGCTTCATTACCCCCCAAAATCACCTGTGCTCCTATTCAATCCATTACAACCTCCACTCTGGCAACTACTGACATTTATACCATTGTCTCCAGATTTGCCTCCAGATCACCTCCAGAATATCAGATAATTGAAACCATGCAGTATACTGCCTATTTAGACTGTCTCCTTTCAGTTAGCTATATGCATTTAAGATTTATTCATGTATTTTTTTATAATTTGATAGCCCATTCCTTACTACTGAATAGTCTTCCATTGTACAGGTGGACCACAGTTTGTTTATCCATTCACCTTCTGAAAGACATCTTGGTTGCTTCCAGTTTTTGGCTTCTATAAACATTTACATGAGAGTATTTGTGTGTACATAGATTTTCAAATCGGGCGGGGGGTAAATACCTAGTGAAATTACTGGATAGGATGGTAAGCTTATGTTTAACTTTGAAAGAAACTGCCAGACTGTCTTCCAAAGTGACTGTACTATTTGCACTCCTACCAGCAATAAATTAGAATTTCTGTTGCTCCATATTCTTGCTAGCAATTGATATTGTCAAATTTCTGAATTTTAACCATTCTAATAAGTAAAATCCTCACGATATACCTATTAGAATCCTTACAACTGGACCAATAAGCAACATGATGATGAATGGAGAAAATATTTAAGTTGTCAAAGATTTCATTTTTCTTGGATCCACACTCAATGCCCACGGAAGCAGCAGTCACAGAATCAAACGACACATTGCATTGGATGAATCTGCTGCAACAGAACTCTTTAAAGTGTTAAAAAGCAAAGGTGTCACTTTGAGGACTAAGGTGCACCTGTCAATCGCCTCATATGTATGCAAAAGCTGAACAATGAATAAGGAAGACCAAAGAATTGATGCCTTTGAATTGTGGTGTTGGCGAAGAGTATTGAATATAACATGGACTGTCAGAAGAACAAATAAATCTGTCTTGGAAGAAGTACAGTCAGAATGTTCCTTAGAAGCAAGGATGGACAGACTATGTCTCACATACTTTGGATATGTTATCAGGAGGTATCAGTCCCTGGAGAAGAACATCACGCTTGGTGAAGTAGAGGGTCAGTGAAAAAGAGAAAGACCCTCAACGAGATGGATTGATGCAGTGGCTGCAACAGTGGGCTCAAGCATAACAGTGATTGTGAGGATGGTGCAGGACCAGGCAGTGGTTTGTTCTGTTGTACATAGGCAACGGACTCAATGGCACCTAACACCAACAACAGGTGTGTAATGGTATCTAATTGTTGTTTTAATGTGCAACTCTCCAGTGCAAATGGTGTTGTGGATCTTTTTATACGCTTGCTTGCAATGTACATTTTTGCTGCGATATCTCTTCAGATCTTTGTTTTTTAAATTTTTTTTTTTATTATTATTGGAGAGTTTTAATCACTGTTCTTGTGTTTCAGACGCAAGTCCTGTATCAGATATGTGATTTGAAAAAATTTTTTTCTGTCTATAGTTTGTCATCTCATTCTCCTAACAGTAATCCCTCACAGAGCAAAACTCTTAATTTGAATAAAGTTTTAATTTATCTTTTTTTTTTTTTCTTTTGTGAATCATGGTTATGGCATTTGATCTAAAAATTCAATACTAAATCCAAAGTACCCTAGATTTTATCGTATGTTTTCTTCTAGAAGTTTTATAGTTTTGTCTAAGCTAATTTTTAATACTTTGCAATGCATGGACCTTCAGTACAAGTTTTGCTACAGACAAAGTCTCTGATTAGTAGGTTTGGAGGCACTAAAGAGATCTGGAACTCCTAATGCAAGGTAACATACATGGAAAACAGACACCGTGTGCTTAGAGAAATTAACCAAATGCAGACTTCATTCAATAGAAACAAGAACTCAAAATCAGAAGGGCCTAGAAACCACATAACTCTTCCAAGAACGCCCTGAAATACTGAAAGATCACTAAATCTCTGCAGCTATGAGAGATGGACTTTTGAGTCAATTTAATTTAAATCTCAAAGGACAAGGTGATTCTGGCATTTAAGTTACAGTAGCAAGTGGATGTTCTCTTTCTTACAGCATTGTTATAAGAAGACCTTTACTAAAGGCATTTCAGAATCATTTCCTTTATCCTACTGAATTAAAAGCCATCATAAAGAGACTGGAGAGGTGAGCTAGGGATGCCATAAGATCTCTGAGAATCAATATGATGTCTTATTCATCTTTGCAGGGCATAGAATAGGCACTAAATAATTTTTTGTTAAATGACTTCTTGAATCAATTGATTTCAAAGAACTTATTCCCATGGGGGAAGACCTTCAGTAACAGGGAAAAAAGAAATCTGCTTTAGATACATTTACCTCAATTCTCCTGGAAACACATAATTTTCAATAGCAATGCCATTTTATCCATAATAGAATTGTTAGATCATGATTACCAGTGAACTTTAGCTACTTTAGAAAAAATATCAAATCATAATGTGTTGTAATGGTCTCTTCTTTTTAAATGAAGACTCTTATTCAGATCTCTAGTCCTCTAGGAAGTACACCTCCCCTAATTCTAGAGCGTAAGCTCTATCTACGAGCACACACCTGCCTAAGCCTTACTGCCCACACACCGAATTATCTTTGAGAGCCTTTCCTGTGGCAAACTCGAGGACCACTTGTAGACAGGACAGATTCAGGCAACCAGGAGACACTAGGCTTTAAAGATACCAACACCAGCCCAATGTTTCACTTCTAGCCAGTGTTACTATACAAAGAAGAATACCTTATATTTCCAGAGTCGTTTTACAAAGCACTCTCACATAGATTATCTCACTTAATCCTTACCTTTGAAGCAGTAAAAGCAAGTTGTTTTCTATTGTTAAAGATTAGGAAACTGAAGTGCTAAAGGGTTAATTGACTTAACCGAGTCTTATAGTTGATAAATGATAGAACAAAACCCTAGCCCAGATCTCTCTTTTTATTATGTCCTTCTGCTTCAAACAAACAAGAACATGTTGAGGGCTTTGCATAAGAAATGCTGTTCCCTGGGACATTCATCCTCAATCCCACTACAATCATTTAATAGTGTTCCCACATACTCATTCTCTTCAGAGGTGCCTGTGTACTTTCTTGAAAGGAATCAATAATGATTTAAATTGTGATAAAACAATTTGTAGAATGCCACTTTAATAGCCAGCATAAAAAGCTCAAAATTCTTGAATAATAGGAAAATATTTAATATTCATAGGCACACAGTAAAATATTCTCCAGAACAATAATTAATAGCATCATGACAACCTGTCATGTTTTATTAGGTAGAAACTATTTTGACTTGTTTTTAATGTCCAGATTTATACATTGATGGCTGGAGTGATTCATAATGCCATTTGACTGTTAAACTACCCAAGTTTTCCTTCATATTTTAAACTAAACAATTCATTTTGTCCATGTGCACCCTATCTGAGTAGACTGACACCAAGTTGTCATTTATTCTAATCATGCATGCAAAATAGGTTGCAGAAAGTAAGGTAGTTGAGCTGTGTGCTTGCTGTTTAATATTCATAGAGTTCCAGCAATGACTAGGCAGCACTTACAACAAAATCGTCACTCCTCTGGGCACCAGATTCCAGTGTTATGATGGACTTTGCAGACAAGATCCCTATTTCATACTTAGCAGTACATGAGCTCTGCAAATCTGCAAACCACCGCTGGGCCCCTAGGTCATGGATTTGCTCCTCCTGTTACACAATTAACTTTGCTTTGTGCTGTAAAGAGCACCAGCAACTCCAGCCAATCGTCTGAAAAACGCACTCCGTTGATTCCAGAGGGGATGGCAGGATGGATGAGGTCGAGTGAGTCAATCAGTACAAATTCAATTCCACTATTGAGAAAGGAGCTCACAGCATATATCCCACGACAAATAGGTATGAGGTTTATGAAAAGCCATGCATTCTAAAAATAGCTCATGACTCTGACTTTGTTGATTTCCACGTTCAGTTATGAAGGTTTTTGGCATTGAAAATCATGTGTTTACTTTTTATTGGTTTCAAACTCAATCCAGCTTCCACCTCAATGATGAAAAATAGGTAAGTGTGTTAAGGGAAGTCTGAGAATGGTAGGTGTTTTCTTGTGCCTTGAAAAGCTGCCCGTCCAGGTGGTCTCTTGAGAACATTCTTGAAGAATGAGAAAACATGACTACATAGGTAGAAAGGGAAAGATAATTGAGTTACTCAGATTAGAGATACCAGGAAAAGGTCTACCATCGCAGATAAAAGGTAATAAGGGGTTTGAAAAGATAAAGGCACATGTGCCTATCAAGGAATAAAATGACGTGAGGGAGGCTAAGCAGGTGGGAGAAGGCTCTCAATTTGAGCTTTGAACTTAAGTCAGATGCTTCAGCCTAGTCTGCAAGAGTCTTACATCAAATCATCAGTTTATAGCCCAGGAAATAATGCCTTCAAAACTTTATTTCCCATTTGCCATTAGTCCCTGAAGGAAAGGGAGGGTTGGCTGATTCGGGGCAGAATCTACCTTAAAACTCAACATTATACAAATGTATTCTTTCTTGGGAAATTCCATCTTCCTAAACTTGTTGAGAAGGCAATGAAGTATCTGAAAACTTAAACATCCAGCAGAAAAAAAAAAAATTGTATGTATGTACACATACATATGTGTGTGTGTGTGTATATATATATATATAAAATCTCTAGTAGCTAGGAAAGATCAGGTGTTAAAATGTGAATTTGGAGGTATGTCAGTAATAACAGGTTAGGTCATTCCTGAAGATACTGAAAAAAGAGAGGAAAGAGCATGCCTAAATCAACCACATGATTAGCTCATGAAGATCTAACATTTTAAGAGACCTGGTGGTATAGTGGTTAAGCATTTGGCTGCTAACTGAAAGGTTGGTGGTTCAAACCCACCCAGTGGCTCCATGGGAGAAAAATCTGGCCATCTGCTCCCTTAAAGATTGCAGACTAGAAAACTGTATAGGACAGTTCTACTCTGTCACATGGGGTCGCTATGAGTAGAAAATTGACTCGATAACACGTAACAGTAGCAACATGATAACACTTGATCAAGCATTTTGTACAAATTATGCAGCAAATTATTTGTTGTTGTTGTTTTCTCCCCCAGCACCCTTTTCCAGGGTTTTTCCCTGCCCATTCACTTGGAAACCCTGGTGGTATAAAGGTTAAAAGCTATAACTGCTAACCAAAAGGTCAGCGGTCCCACTCCACCAGGCGCTCCTTGGAAACCGTATAGGATGGTTCTGCTCTGTCCTATAGGCTCGCTATGAGTCAAAATCAACTCAATGACAACTTTTTTTTTTTTTAATTCACATGGCTACGGTGATAGCTGCTATTTTTGCACAGTCTTCTAGTCCCTGGCTACCACCATGATTTCACAGGAAAGCAGCTCCAAACTGGGCCAAAGGGCCCCTGCTCCAGGACTTTAGAATTTAATTGATTGTTGATTTAGGGTTTCTCTCTGGGTGATTGAACCAGTAGAAGATCAGTTTTGGAGCTGCATGTGACCATTTTTTTCCATGCAGGTCTGGTAATGTAAAGAAATCTACTCTGCAAAGACAGAGAAAAGTTAATACATACAATGAGGCAGAGATGAAAAACATTCCGATCGTATTTGATTGCTTATTTTTGTTCTGAGTTTTAGGCATATGTCTCTCTCTCTCTTTTTTTTTTTTTTTTTTTTGTTGAAATTAGCTCAAATATGTTACTTTCAACCAAAAGGGTTCTATCAACTGGTGGAACATAATGCAGGGTCTACCTAAGAGACTGAAACATTGCACTCTTCCCTTTGCTATTCATTACAATACTGCAGTCATAAGACTCAATGTTTCTTATCAAACTATATGGCTTATTGGGCCTGGGAAAAGACTCTCAAAGAATAACACAACATTTAGGTAAGTCATTAGAAATTATTCTATGGATCTCTCCTGAAAGCAGCAGTCGGAAAATCAAAAGACCCGTTGAACTGGGCAAATCTGCTGCAAAAGACCTCTTTAAGGTGTTAAAAAGCAAAGATGTCACCTTGAAGACTAAGGTGTGCCTGACACAAGCCATGGTGTTCAGTTGCCTCATATTCATGCAAAAGCTAGACAATGAATAAGGAAGACTGAAGAAGAATTGATGTCTTTGAATTATGGTATTGGCTAAGAATGTTGAATATACTGTGGACTGCCAGAAGAACGAGCAAATCTGTCTTGGAAGTACAGCCAACATGCTCATCAGAAGCAAGGATGGTGGGATTTCGTCTCACATAATTTGGACATGTTTACAAGAGGGATCAGTCCCTGGAGAAGAACAGCAAGCTTGGTAAAGTAGAGGGTCAGCGAAAAAGAAGGAGACCCTCAATGAGTTGGATTGATACAGTGGGTGCAACAATGGTCTCAAGCATAAAATGATTGTGAGGATGACGCAGGATGGGGCAGTGCTTTTTTCTGTTGTGCACAGGGTCACTATGAATTGGAACCCACTTGATGGCACCTAACAACAACAAGAGTTATTAGATGATTTCCCTGGAGGTGAAATTCACTATATCAAACAGCATCAACCTGTTAATAAAAATATTTCTTTTGGTACAAACCCACTGTGCCTAATGTTTTCCCTAGTCCTAGATGTTTCCAAAGAAATTACAGTTTTTGAGTGATCCACAAGAACAGGGGCCCAGGTGACACAGCAGTTGCGTGGACTTTGAATTCTGCTTTCCTTCCTTCACTCTCCTGCTAAAAGTCAATTTTACCTCAAGAGATATTCCACATCAAAAAAAAATGAATAAACGTTTTCTTAGTAATACATTTAAGCTTAGCAAAAAAAGAAACTATTTTAAATTATTATTTCAATGAAAGAATGTTTCACTAATCAGCTTTTTTGTGTATTATTGAAAATTCTTCCTTTCTCTTTTCCAAATTTAGCCCACCCTGCTCAGAACAGTGATCCTTTTTAATGTTGATTTAGTACCAAATGTAATGTTGTATGTCATTTAATTTTTCTTTTTACTATTCAAAATGTCCAGATATAAGGGGAAAAATCACTACAAGACTTCAAATAAATCTTCCATGTGAAGACTTTTCTGTGTCAACGGATGTAGAAAAAGAGCTACCCCTGTGGTTTTGCAAACAATGAATCTTCTCCAGCCTATAAATAATGGAAAGGAAAATCTCAGAAAGGGTTTTTCTAATTCCACTGGCTTCAGGCTACCTACCCAGCATGCCTTCTTGTTTACAACTGCAAGAACAAATGTACGATTTTTTCCCCTTTTCACTCAAAACATTAGCTTTTTGGCTTATGGAATTAACCTCTGGCATGTATTTATGCTGTTTGCTTGCTGTTGCTATTTTAAACACAGAGTCTGCTTTGCACTTTTTACCATAAGGCTCTTAGAGTGTTATATAAACTGCTACTCCCTCATTCTCTCTTATCTCACATAAGGTAAATGTTAAATCCTCATCCACAAAATGTTAAATCCTCATCCACGTTTACTGATGGACAAGTTGGGAAGTCTAGGCATTCAGCTGAAGTTCAGTGTTCTATTCGAAACATTTAGAACATTGGCAGCCTAACTGGAGACCAAGGCATCTCTGTTTATCACTACTTCCCTGTTGTTTTCTCCATAAGAGAGTTTTTGCTTGAATTATTTGGATTATGTGCTTCACCTATTAACCCATTACTATATCTACTTTGTAGAGGGTCAGCAAAAAAGAGGAAGACCCTTAACAGGATGGATTGACACAGTGGCTCTAACAATGGGCTCCAGCATAACAATGATTGTGAGGATGGTGCAGGACCAGGCAGTGTTTTGTTCTGTTGTACATACGGTCGCTATGAGTCAGAACTGACTCGAAGTCACCTAGCAAAAACAATATCTACATAAAACATGGCACAAAGCACTGTGGAAATCCTGAGATATCATTGCACCCAAAAACCAAGAAATGAGATTAAATAACCCTGTCCAAGTCATTTTTAATTCTTAGATTATGAAATTTCATCAAAACATGAAATATGGTGATATCCCTATTTGCAAGCTTAACACAATTCTGTTTACTGGGCAATTTCTTCCTTTCTCCATTCGTTTGGTTTTTATGTAATTTTTTTCTGAAAGAAATTTGGTGTCATTGTTGTGGTTAGTCAAAGGGGAGAGAAAAATGTAAAAGAAGCAGGCAAATGGAATTTTTTTGAGTTAATATTATTTTGGGTGCATCTACCAATGGAAACTCTGCAAGGATTTTGATAAAAAATTAACTCTTATAAGGCCAAGTGCACTTAAAATGAGATTAGGTGGTTTCTAAGGCCCCTTCCTGTACTAATGGTAACCTTGGAAAATCTTATGATAAGCAAACAAAAAAAACCAAACCCACTGCCATCGAGTCAATTCTGACTCATAGGGACCCTATAGGACAGAGTAGAACTGCCCCATAGTTTCCAAAGAACAGCTGGTGGATTCGAACTGCTGACCTTTTGGTTAGCAGCTGTAGCTCTTAACCACTACGCCACCAGGGTCTCCCATGATAAGCAAATGCTCTTCAATGTCTTGCTGAAATGTAAGTTAAATCACACATTTACAATGCAATAGAGGAAGAAAACGTCCTCCCCTCCAATACAATCTGCGCTTTCTGATATACATTAGTTACGACTATCTTGCAGTGATGTGCATTCCAGGAAATTTAATTTTCTTTTTATTTACTCTTTTTTTGTGTGTGTGATGATATACACGGGAAAACATACATCAATTCAACAGTTTCTACAAATAAAACTCAGTGACATTAATTACATTCTTTAAGTTGTACCACCTTTCTCAATATCCTTTTCCAAATTGTTTTGCAAACATGGATAAAAACTCACTGCTTTTTGAGTTGGTATTGTCAGTTCGATCCCACACAGATAATTCTTTAAAAGAACATAATGCTCAAGGCAGACATTCTTTTCTAATTAAGTTAAACTGTAGTTTGGTTTAAAGCTGACTTCAGGTGATATTTTGGGGTTAAGGTTTAAAGATTATCTCAGGGCAATCATTTGAGGGGCTCGGCCAACCTCAATGGCTACAGAACTTTTGGATTCCATAAGTACTTGAAGTTCTGTTCCACATTTTTTCCCCTTTTGATCAGGATTCTTCTATAGAATCTTTGATCAAATCGTTCAATAATGGTAGCCAGGCACCATCCAGTTCTTCTGGTCTGTGGCAAAGGAGGCAGTTGTTCACAGAGGCATTAACTCTTAACGTTTACTTCTTATGAAAAGGAACTTAAGTGCATAAGCTGTCTTAATAACACACCTCTATATATTGCCACCACCTGTCTGTCAGTTTGTCGTACTGTGATGGTTTGCTTGTTGCTGTGATGCTGGAAACTATGCCAATGGTGTTTCAAATACCAAGAGGGTCACCCATGGTATATGAGTTTTAGTAGAGCTTCCAGACTAAGACAGACTAAGAAGAAAGCCTAGCTATCTACTTCCAAAAATTAGTCAACAAAAACCTAATGGATCACAACGGAACATTGCCTGACTTGCTTGCTTTGTACATGTCATCAAGATGAATCAATGGCTGGAGGAGAAACATTGTGCTTGGTGAAGAGGAGGGCCTGTGAGGAGGAGGGAGACCCTTGGTGAGATGCACTAACACGATAGCTGTAACAATGGACTCCAATATGCCAAAGACCTTGAGTATGGTGCAGAACTTGGCAAAATTTCATTCTGCTTTACATAGAGTCATTATGAGTTGCAATTGAATTGAAGGCACCTATCTATTATCATCTATCTATCTAATCTATCTCTCTCTCTATTTATCTATCCATCTATCTGTCTATCCATATATTGAGACTAAACCCATGTAACTGTGAACATTTACAGTGATTTAAAGAAGGGTAAAGAATTGGTTGTAGATTTTCATAAACCTACACCAAAATAATTGGTGACCCAATTATCTTCTCCTTTAAATTTTTAGTTGATATCATGTGTTTTCATTAATGGAAGTCATGCTGATTAAAGGACCAATTCAGAATTTTTGTTATGAGCTATGGATTTTGACGCTCATTATCTGGGATCACGCGTGTCCCAGTGGATGCTGGGCATAGTAAATCCTACTGATATTGAAACAGGCTGCTCAGCCATACTGAAAACCCCAATCAACACCCCTTCCCCCCGCCTTTGCCTTACTAACCACAAGCTTCCTTTGAGCAGGAAGTCGCAGCAGGAAGTGGCTCCGTCCACTGACTAGCCCTAGTTACACCTTGAAGCATGCACGGATTAAAATCACATCCTTCAACTGACACGCCCCCCGCCCCCCCCAAATATAGGCATGAGAGGGCTAAAGGCAGAAAGTTCCGGGTACAAAACCCAACCCCCTGACGCCATTGGAAACAAAAAGCTCCCAGCCCCCTTAGTCAGCGAACACGTAGCCTTATGGTCACTAGACTCCGTGTGCTCCTTCTATTCGCAGACAATAAACTTGCCACTTTCTGTTTCCATTGCAATCAGTGTCTGTCTTATTTCAATTGGCTAATGAGACAGGACAAGAACCTGAGTGGCGTTCAGTTACAAACTCTGGCAACTTTGTTATGATCCACACAGTCAAATGCCTTTGCATAGTCAATAAAACACAGTTAAACATTCTTCTGGTATTCTCTGCTTTCAGCCAGGACCCATCTGACATCAGCAATGATATCCCTGCTTCCAGGTCCTCTTCTGAAACTGGCCTGAATTTCTGGCAGTTCCCTGTTGATATATTGCTGCAGCCATTTTTGAATGATCTTCAGCAAAATTTTGCTTGTGTGTGATATTAATGATATTGTTCTATAATTTACACATTCCGTTGGATCACCTTTCTTGGGGATAGGTATAAATATGGATCTCTTCCAGTCAGTTTGCCAGGAAGCTGTCTCCACGAGAGCCAAAATATGACCTTGAGTACATCCCACCTGAATTTAGAGACTATCCGAAGAATAGAGTTGATGTATCGAACTCTAGTGACCAAAGACCAGACGAGTTGTGGAATGACATCATACATGAAGAAAGCAAGAGGTCACTGAAAAGACAGAAAAGAGAGAAAAGACCAAAATGGATGTCAGATGAGGATCTGAAACTTGCTCTTGAGTGTTGCAGCTAAAACAAAAGGAAGAATTGATGAAGTAAAAGAACCAAACCGAAGATTTCAAAGGGCCTCTTGAGAAGACAAAGTAAAGTATTATAATGACATGTGCAAAGAGCTGGAGATGGAAAACCGAAAAGGAAGAATACGCTGGGTGTTTCTCAGGCTGAAGTTCTGAAGAAAAAATTCAAGCCTGGAGCTGCAACAGTGAAGGATTCCATGGGGAAAATATTAAACGATGCAGGAAGCATCAAAAGAAGACGGAAGGAATACACAGAGTCATTATGCCAAAAAGAATTAGTCAAGATTCAACCATTTCAAGAGGTGGCATATGATCAGGAACCGATGGTACTGAAGGAAGAAGTCCAAGCTGCTTTGAAGGCATTGGCGAAAAACAAGGCTCCAGGAATTGATGGAATATCAATTGAGATGTTTCAACAAACAGATGCAGTGTTGGAGGTACTACTCGTCTATGCCAAGAAATATGGACATTGCTATTAGGCTAAAAGAAAAGCTTCAAAAACTGAAAGAAATATAGGGTTAAAAATCTCTTGGCTAATAGAACTGACCGGCCAAGTTTACTCTGAGATAAAGGGAAAGAAATTGTTATATTTTGCCTTTCAAAATGCCTAGGTGCACTTAAACATACGTAAATGAATTGAGATGACTCTCTCCAGCCTCCAGCCTCCCTACTAAGAATTGATGGATTCATTTACAAAATTGCTAAAGAGCTTTGGTATTTACTGGGTAGATAGCCTTTCAAAACGCCTCTGTCAATTTAAACATGTGTAAATAAATCAGAATGACCTAATCTTGCCTTCTACCTGGATTTAAAAGGTAGGTAGGGTGGGACAAAATCAGGCCTCCTCAGCCCCCAGCCCTCAGCCACCAAGGTCAAATAAAAATCATAATGACACAGCCAAAATGGCCTAGAAAAATGTTTCTAACCCTAACCAGAAACTTAAAGGTTATATCCATATCAATGAATTGGCGAATTAAATAAAGACTTTGTGATTTCCAAAGCCAGTTGATGAAATCTTTAAGGGCTAAAATTAGATTGGGAAAAAAAAATATGAGGACTAGTAAAAGTTAAATGAAAACTTGGAATATTTAAAGCAACTTTATTTCAATTTGTTATGTTTTATGGTATGCGGGCTTAAAATAATTTCTAAGACCTTTTAGGTAACTTACCGATGTTGAATTGAGTTAATAGATATTTGTCGTAATTTAGGCTTATATACTTTTGCTTTTTATACCACAAGAGAAAGGATATATGTGTGTGTATATTTGGGTCAGCTCATAAGTGAGTTCATTTTTGCCATTTAAAGGGATGTACTATAAGAGAGATATACAACAAAGACAACTTTTAAGAAGTTTATTAAAAAGAAATTTATTTGATATGGTCAAAAGTTTTTTCTGTCGGACTGAAATTTGATGGGTTAATTTATGAGATTTTTAAGAGCTTTTATAGCATACAAAACAAAGAGCCAGGTTTCTCACTGTTAAAATAACAAATTTTTCTTTGATTTCTGAATTAATTTATTAATGTAATCTGCCCTAAAACAAAGGTTTGGTCTCATTAGTATAAGGTTCCTGAGTCAGAAACCAAGCCACATGGCTTTAAGAAGAAACAAAGCTAAGGTTTTTATCTTGAGATCTTTGGTTAAATAACTTAAGTATTGTTTCACGGTAACTTATGATAAACTCTTGATAAGTTTGAGACTTCATGGAAACCCACAAAATTTTTATAGAAGTGCTGAAAAGTTTTATTTAACATGTTATAAAATACATGGAACCTGTCGTTAAAATCAAGGGAAGTGCTGATTCTTTGAGTTAAAATTTATATGTTAGTATTTCCTCTTATGTTTTTGCCTAATGTTAGACAATAAATGCATAATATTATGTCACAATTTTATTATTATTTAATTACTAACTTGGTTCAAACTTTATTTTTTGAATCTAACATCATCAAAGCCAATAGTTTTACTGGAGGATTCAAACCATTTACCTATGAAGTTATTTTTTTTATTACTATTCAGGTATTTAGAGACTTGATAATCTTGGTATATTCTTAGTATATACTGGCTGTATGGTTTTATGTCTCAAGATTATTATGTGTTACGTCTGAAGTTCTTTAAAAAAATGGTTATTAGTGGGTGTATTTAAAAATACTTTTATCTAAAGTTTTTTTTTAACTGATTTTACTTGGCTTTTACATTATGCTTGTAATTAATTTCTATCAGGTCTTTGACTATTAAGTTATATTTATAAATTAATCATGGCCATAATAAGTTTTGTCATCTACAGATAAATTTTTACTTTGCCGATTTTCTGAAAACATTTGACCAGAATATCTCAAAAAAACATGGACTGTATTGAACTTGCAGAAAAAGACTGTGACTAGACTCAATCAAGATTTCCAGAACTCTACACAGAGCTGATGGTTTTGCAAACTGCAGTCATCCAGAATCACCTGCAACAGAAGTTAACTACATAAGACTGAGTAAATGAAACGATGCTACAGGTTTTATGTAAAAACATTTCCGAAATTTTAAAGTCTTTCTTTCTGGAAATAATGCTTTAAGGTCCTACATTCTGGATATAAGAAACCATTCTCCTCTTTTCTCCTAAATTATCCAACTAATGTTTTTTTTAATGGGTTTAATTATTTTAACTCTTGAATTAGAAGTTCCTTTTGGTAAACTTAGCAAAGTTGTAAATATCATAACCAGAAAGGTGTCTAAAATTTGAGCTATGATTTTACAAATTAGAATAACATTACATTTTCTACTAGTTCTCTCAGAGAAGAGTTTGTTCCTTAACAGATAACTGTTGCTGTGTTTGTATTAACACACAGTCTTAGGTTTGAGAGAATGTAGCTGTTACTGAGACACATGAAAAACAGCTGCTGATGCTACTCATGTGTAAACAAACACCTCGTGGGATTTGTTTCCTTGGTTCAAAGACCTTAGAGTCATGGTTTCATTGATTATTTCAGACAATTGGCCTAGTGTTAGTGTTTCTATTCTACCTCCTGATTTACCGTATGATGCCTGTGATCTTAAGAACCAGATAGTGCCCAATTACCATTTATTAAACATTTTTAATCAAAGATTCTATTACAAGATCCTGATCCAAAGAGGGAACCATGAAAGACTATATACAATTTTCCAAAAATCCAGATTTCTGACTTTCAGAGAGGCTGGGACAACCTACATAGGCCATTGCCTTTGAGTGTCCTTTTAAACCTCTAGCTTTGAGAAAAAAGCTGATTCCTGAAGCCACTTGTAGTCAAAGAATTGTCCAGATAAGCTAACAAGACGATTTTGCTCTAGACGTTATGCCTTTTTTTAAAGAACTCAGTCTGTTTTGAGAAACTGACTCCAAAGATCAGTAAATAGAGTTATATTTAAGGTAAATCAGTAATTGGTTTAATCAGTTTTCAAGACAATGTTGTATGAAATACCTGTCTAATGCTCATAATCAAACTCTTACCCTCTTGCTATATAGAAAATTATGTAACTTAAAGAAATCAGGTTCTCAGAGATCAACCTCATGGCTCAGACTCCATTTTGTCTTAAATTTCACTTCTGCTTTTGAGAAAGTGACCCATGACTTAGTAGGTAAAGCAGTGAGAGACAGTTTGCCCTCAGGGAAAACACTTAATACGTTTTAGACAGATTAACTAGAGACCTCCAACAGGAGAAGTCCATCCTGTATTATCTTGCTAATCATGTATTCTTTAAGAGACACTTGTTTGTCATATGTAAAATTTTCTGTGCCTTCTGTTTTCTCTAGACAAACTTTGTGTGCTTTATAGATGATATGTTTTTGTGTGGTAGATCCAACTAAACAAATTTAGATGATCCCTTTCCAACTAATAGTGAGTTTACATAGACAATCTCTTGTTTAGATTCCTAGCTAATCTGGGCAACGAATACACTTTGAGAACTTTAAGATTATCTTTAGATATTTGTAGTAAATACCAGAAAGGTAATATTAATTTGTTATCCTTTGCAAAATGAGAGTCAGAAGAAAGCCCATTGGCCCAACACTCAAGGTATGGTTGGTAAATTTAATTCCTACTTACGGTATATTTGGATTGGAGAAATCTTTTTAAGAAATTTATCAATCGCTATGTGACAAATAACAGACATAGTGATGTTGCTAGTGAGATAGAAACACAACAGTGATCTCTACCTCATTATGCCAAGGTGACAAGAGATAACAAAATAGCCTTAGATTTTTATTTATTGGTCCAAGAAAGTGTAATACGTGCTGTAGCAAATACCTCTTGTTACATTTAGATAAATAACACAGGAGAAATAGAACAGGATATACGTAACACCAGATAGCAAACTACTTGGTCACACACTGTAACACCCTTACAAACACCAGATTTATTTGTACTACTACAAGTAATAGTCTTAGTCTACATCCTGGTAGTATTAGGCATAATAAAAATTTATCCTATTACACACCTAAAGGGAAAAGAAGGCCTTGGGCTAAAATGTTGATGTACATTCAGTCTGCTCACTTCAACAATACAATTGTTGAGAACGTTGCTCTTAAGATCCTGGTGAAAAACCAGATTGTGGCCAGTGGAAAACAAGCACCGTGAGTTTAAAGAACCTGCCATGGTCACCATCTAGGAGTCTGACTAAGTCCAGGTATTGATCATGGATGTGGTATCTACAATCTCCAATCAAAAAGAAGAAGTGATTTAAGAAATAATATTAGAGTCATTATTACCTGTCCTTGTGCATAGAGAATGTGACCCAGCTAGAGGTGGACTCACAAGGACACATCAGCTGGGCCCTGAGGTATAAAGACAATAGATAGAATAATCTTAGAAAAGGTCTTGTAGAGAAACTTTCACATAAGCCAGTACACAGAAGACTTTCCACTCTTATCTTTTTCTATTAACATGTAGTAAATAGAAATTTGTTAGACCAGTGAAGACCCTCCTGACTGTCATTACTGAAACCTGTACCAATGATCATTAAAAGAGACAATTCAAAATATAAGATAACAGGTTCTAGCCAATTTGTGAAAAGGTGAAGCTTTCAATGGTTTTGCTCATTTTATACCTTGCAATATTCTTAAGACTTGAAAAGACATGACTCTAACAACATGCTTGTCTACTTCCCACTTTTGATTTTTTAAAAAATATGAACCATTGAAAAGACTTAAGTAGCTATTCAAGAGATGAAACAAAGACCAGTAAATAAGTATCGTAAAAATAAAAGTACTATAAAAGTATTAAGAATTGTTTTTGCTCTAGCCCTTTTACTGATTTTTGTTTTAACCTTTGCTTGTGTTGTTCCTCTCTCCAGACAAGCTTATGTGTTGGTGTATGCCTTAATGAGTTGCTGCCTTCTCCCCTGAAGGGTGGAGCCATTTCAAGTGATTCAAAAGTTCCAGCTCCAAATGATGGTTGCCCAGAAATTTCGACCCATCCCCCTATCAAGAAGGGAGACAACAGCCTAATAAAGGGCCACTATTTTTATAGATATAGATATGATATGAGAGATAAAACAGTTTAACTCAGACAACACAAGAGCTCCACTTCTCCAGCCCTTAGATCTCTACACCCCCATCCAGCAAGAAGCAGCTAGAGAGACAGGGCATCCTGTTTCCCAAGACTGAGAAACCTACAACAAAAAGGGGGGTTGAAACAGACTGCTCAGCCATATTGAAAGCCCCAGTCAACACCTTTCATCCCTCTCTTTGTCTTGCTAACCACAAGCTTGTTTTGAGCAGGAAGTCACATCAGGTAGTGGCTCTGTCCACTGACTAGCCCTTGAACCATGCACAGATTGAAATCACATCCTTCAACTGACACCCCCCCACCCCCAAATATAGGCATGGGAGGGCTAAAGGCAGAAAGCTTTCGGTAAAACCCAAACCCCTGACGCCACTGGAAACAAAAGCTCCCCAGCCCCCTTAGCGAGCACGTGGCCTCATGGTCACTGGACCCCACGTGCTTCTTGTACGCGCAGACAATAAACTTGCCACTTTCTGTTCCCATTGCAGTCAGTGTCCGTCTTATTTCAATCAGCTAATAAGACAGGACGAGAACCCGTGTGGCGTTTGGTTACAATATGAGTTAATGATAAAATGTTTTCTGAATTTGCTGCAAAGGATGTCTTTAAAGTGTTGAAAAGCAAAAATGTCCTCTTGAAGACTAAGATGCACCTGACCCAAGCCACGTTATTTTCAATCACAATATATGTATGTGTAAACTGGATAATGAATAAGGAAGACCGAAGAAGAATTGATGCCTTTGAATTGTAGTATTGGCAAAGAATACTGAATATACCATGGACTGCCAAAAGAAGGAAAAAATCTGTCTCAGAACAAGTACAACCAGAATGCTTCTTGGAAGCAAGGATGGCGAGACTGCGCCTTATGTACTTTGGACATATTGTCAGGAGGGCTCAGTCCCTGGAGAAGGACGTCATGCTTGATAAAGTACAGGATCAGAGGGAAAGAGGAAGAAGGAAGACCCTCAACGAGGTGGACTGACGCAGTGGCTGCAACAATGAGCTCAAGCATAACAATGATTGTAAGGATGGCTCAGGACAAGGCAGTGTTTCATCCTGTTATCAGTATGAGTCAGAACTGACTCAACAGCAACTAACAACAACAACGTATCTTGAAAATTTGCAAAACATGAGGTAAAACATGAAGGCATCTGACAATGACTGCACACACATTTTCTTCTAGTCTACTTCTTCTTAACCTTTTTATTATTTTTCATGAGACTTTTCAAAACATGATGCAATGTATTCTTCATTACTGCAAAAGCAGTACTTACAGCCCAAATAAATAAAACTAAAGGAATTTGAATCTTAGAAAAACTATCACTGCTATGTATTCTTCATTATAACAGAAGCAATCCTAGCAGGTAAGAAGCAGAAACAGCTGCCCTGGAACACTGCAGAGCTGCTCACAGTGGTGCATACTACCTGCTACACATGGAAGCAATGATTGGGCCCTAAGATTGAATGCAGGGCAAGGATAGCTTATAGGAGTTCGAGTCTCTTGAAAAGTACCACTTCAACGCATTATTCCTTATTGCAAAAGTATTACTTACTGTTCAGAAGCTAGAAAAGCCACCCTGAAAGATTTCAGAGCAAACACTCAAAGCAGAGGAGGGAGCCAGTAACACCTGGAAACAGTGAATGGTGTCAGGGAGAAAATGGCCACTATTTATTTATTTTTGAATGAAGACTGGCAATAGCTTATTCTTGTGATAAGTACATTCTCACGAGAACACAGTAACTGGGAAACATAGTGAGGAGCCTTAGCTCACAGAATTTAAGGCAAACCTGTCAAAAGTTTGCAAAAGTCACACACCCAGGAAACTTCACCTAAGACAATGTTCAGTCTACACAATAATGAGGCTCCAACTTGGGTTCTTGACTTTCACACATTTCAAAGGGCTCAATGCATTAAATTCAGGCTAGCTCTTTCTCAAAGAACTCCAGAGGCATAAAAAGTGGTTGGGATACAGTATGTCAGCAAAGGACCATTAAGAAATGTCTTTCATTATTTTTTATGAGTACTATTTTGAGAAATTAAATAACTTGAGTGGCACATCAGCAGGTGCTTCTTCGAATTTTCCCTCAGTGATTTTCTTTCACACCCTCTTAGTATAATGCACAGCAAGAGCATCTTGATGGTCACAGACGTGGTGGTAGAAGGTACGTTGTCAGCACCAGATCTCAGGAAAAAATTATCTAATTAAAGTTGGTCATTGGATTAAGGCAAAACGGACAAAAATCTCTACTTGCCATCGTGATGTTCCAGGATGGGAAGCTGACAGCCTTTGGTCTTCAGGGGCAGAACAGCTGATCGCAAGGTTATAGTTACCTGCTCAGGTATGTTTCAAACCTGTTGTTTCACATCTTATTAATATTTTTTTTATTAATAGTTGTTATATAAACTTATAATTCAGTAAGTTATACTACACGCAAAGGCAGCACTCAAACTCATCATTTCCCAGTTAGTTTACTGTGACCTATGGGGTTACTGATATCTCTGGGGTTACTGATATCTCTTGTCTCCATGTGGTGGAAACGTTACACACTGGTGCACGTCTCTTCTCATCTTCCCGTTCAGTGACATCAGGGGCTACTTTGAGACCAGTCACAGTTGGAGGATTTACACCATGGGAATTAGCAAGTGCAACAAGTCAGGGCTTGCCTTTCTATTTTGTTGATTGCCTAGGTAAAGAAAGTGTTGGATAAAATATCAATAATCCAGATTGTACTTTAGAGTGTGTCATGTCGGTAGCTACTACACCATGAATATCTCAAAAAAAATGGGGGGCGTCCTCTGACATGTAAAATCATTTCCCACTTCAGACAAGAAGTCCTTATGTTATTGATGAACTAGTGCGGCTCCCATACACGTCTGCATTGGTTTTGCTTTAGTGTCACTCGTTAACTTCAGTGAAAATTTTAACCAACGTTGCGGTCTGCACTACAGTTGGTAGTCAGTTGCAACTATAGGTTGACTATGGAAACAAAACTTCTTCAAAAGTCAACAAAAGCATTCTGTGAGAATCAATTTTCTATGTGAAATTTGCAATTAACATTATTGTATATCTTATTATTTGTAAATTGTGGGCTATACATCCTTGTTATCAGTGAAATTTATAATAAACATATGCACATGTATGTGTGTGTGTCTTTTTTTCCCCCAAGAGTTGGTTTTGAAACACTTCCCAGCACATCACTGCCTATAGTCACTTGTGACATTTACCCTCAAGAATGAGACTGTTGCCAAAGGACCTTTCCCATGACAAAAAAAGTCAAACCCATTGCCATTCCAGTTGTTTTCGACTCATGGCAACCCCAAGTGCTACAGAATAGAGCTGAGTTTCATGGGGTTTTCTTACCTGTGATCTTTATGGAAGCAGATCACTGGGCCTTTCTTCGACGGTATGCAAGAGCAAACCATTTGCACCACTCAGGAACCTTTCCAGTCCGCCTTTTATGCCAAGATATTTCAGATGACGCCCTGTCTTGCTGTTCTAATACACTCTTTAAAAAAAAAAAAAAAAGAACCCGTTACCATCAAGTTGATTTCAACTCATAGCGACCCTATAGGACAGAGTAGAACTGCTTCATGGGGGTTCCAAGGAGCACCTGGTAGATTCGACCTGCTGACCTTTTGGTTAGCAGCCAAACTCTTAACCACCATGCCACCAGGGTTTCCAATACATTGCATTGTTGTTGTTATTGTTATTAGGTGCCATTGAGTTTGTTTCGAATCATAGTGACCTTATGCACAATAGAACAAAACACTGCCTGGTCCTTCGCCATCCTCACAATTGTTGTTATGCTTGAGCCCACTATTGCAGCCACTGTGTCAATCCATCTCATTGAGGGTTTTCCTCTTTTTTGATGATCCTTTATGTTACCAAGCATGAAGTCCTTCTCCAAGGACTGATCCCTCCTGACAACACATCCAAGGTATGTGAGATGCAGTCTCGCCATCCTTGCTTCCAAGAAGCATTCTGATTGTATTTCTTCCAAGACAGATTTGTTCATCCTTTTGGCATTCTGTGATATGTTCAATATTCTTCTTTAACAGCACAATTCAAAGACGTCAATTCTACTTAGGTCTTCCTGATTCATTGTCCCGCTTTTGCATGCATATGAAGCTATTCAAAACACCATGGCTTGGGTCAGACGCACCTTAGTCCCTTAGTCTTCAAGGTGACATCTTTGTTTTTGAACACTTTAAAGAGATCTCTTGTAGCCGACTTGCCCCATGCAACGCGTCTTTTGATTTCTTGACTGCTGCTTCAATGGGTGTTGATTGTGGATCCAAGTAAAATGAAATCCTTGACAACTTGACAATCTTTGCTTATCACGATGTTGCTTACTGGTTGTGAAGTTGTGAAGATTTTTTGTTTTCTTTATGATGAGATGTAATCCATGCTGAAAGCTGTGGTCTTTGATCTTTACCAGTAAGTGCTTCAAGTCTTCTTCGCTTTCAGCAAGCAAGCTCATGTTATCTACATAATGCAGAGGTTATTAATGAGTCTTCCTCCAATCCTGATGCCCCATTCTTCTTCATATAGTCCAGCTTCTCGGATTATTTGCTCAGCGTACAGATTCAATAGGTATGGTGAAAGGATACAGCCCTGACACACACCTTTCCTGACTTTAAACCATGCAGTATCCCCTTGTTCAGTTCAAACAACTACCTCTTGATCCATGTAATCCATGTACAGACTCCTCATGAGCACAATTAAGTATTCCAGAATTCCAATTTTCCACAATGTTATCCATAATTTCTTAGGATTCACACAGTCGAATGACTTAGCGTAGTCAATAAAGCACAGGTAAACATATTTCTGGTATTCTCTGCTTTCAGCCAGGATCCATCTGACATCAGCAATGATATCCCTGGTTCTACATCTTCTTTTAAATCCAGTTTGAATTTCTGGCATTTTGATATACTGCTGCAGCTGCTTTTGAAAGATCTTCAGCAAAATTTTACTTGCATGTGACGTAAATGATATTGTTCGATAATTTCTTCATTCTGTTGGATCACCTTTCTTGGGAATAGGCATAAATATGGATCTCTTTCAGTCGATCGGCCAGGTAGCTGTCTTCCAAGCTTATTGGCATAGACAAGTGAGTACCCCCAGCGCTGCTTCCATTTGTTGAAACATCTCAATTTGTACTCCGTTAATTTCTGGAGTCTTGTTTTTCGACAATGCTTTCAGTGCAGTTTGGACTTCTTCCTTAAGTACCGTTGGTACCTGATTATGCGTTACCTCCTGAAATGTTGAACATTGACCAGTTCTTTTGGTATAGTGACTCTCTGTGTCTTCTTTTGATGCTTCCTGTGTTGTTTAATTTTCCCTGTAGAATTCTTCAGTATCGGAATTGGAGGCTTGAATTTTTTCTTCAGTTCTTTCAGTTTGAGAAATGCTGAGCATGTTCTTTCCTGTTGGTTTTCTATCTCCAGGTCTTTGCACATGTCATCATAATATTTTACTTTGTCTTCCTGAGCTGCCCTTTGAAATCTTCTGTTCAGCTCTTACTTCATCATTTTTTTCCTTTTGCTTTAGCTACTTGACATTCAAGAGCAAATTTCAGAGTCTCTTCTGACATCCGTTTTGGTCTTTTCTTTCTCTCCTGTCTTTTTAATGGCCTCTTGCTTTTTTCATATATGATGTCCTTGATGTCTGTCATTCCACAACTTCTCTGGTCTTCTTTCATCAGCATTCAATGTGTCAAATCTATTCTAGAGATGGTCTCTAAATTCAGGTGGGTTATACTCAAGGTTGCACTTTGGCTCTCACGGACTTGTTCTAATTGTCTTCAGTTTCAACTTGAATTTGCATATGAGTAATTGATGGTCTGTCCCACACTTGGCCCCTAGCCTTGTTCTGACTGATGATATTGAGCTTTTCCGTCATCCCTTTCCACAGATGTATTTGAATACTGGTGGCATATCTTCCAGCATCACAGCAACATACAAGCTCCTACAGAAGGACAAACTGACAGACGGGTGGGGGAATACACTTGAGGTGGTTAAATTTTGTGAGAGATCCCTCAGACATGTAACCACATTTACACACACTGTGGCATTGCTGAGTTTTGGCAATGGGTCTGCAATAGCCCCTCTTCTTTCCCCCTTATGATCTGTAGCTACCTAGAATAATTCTCCCCTGAGGTAGTTTTTTTTTTTTTTTTAAGGTATCCTGGAATTGTATTTCTTTCCCCCCTCCCCCATTAGTTACATTTATGGAATCTCTTAAGTTATATATTTTTTAATACAGTAGAATGACTGAAACCTTAAATTTTTTTCACCAAACATCTTGAGTGGGACAAATATTTCTCACTTCTTCTAAAACACACCTGGGCAATAGTTCAAGCATTCTGAAATGTAGCAACATGAACGCACGTTACTTTACATAATTACTATAACCCTTCTCAAAATATTTCTAGCCTTGTGCTGTAATCATAACAACGTATTAAGTCTCTGCAGCACTGAAGGTGGGAAATGGATTGACATTTATATCTACCCAATGTGTGCACCGAAGAAAACACAATTGCGGTGGAGTGGAAACACAGAGCTGGGCAGGTATTTCACTTCTCTAGATGGCTTCATTCCTGCCTTGTGCCCCGTAGAGATATGTGCCTGCCTGAGACACTGTCTTGCAGATAGAGCCCTGCTAGGCTTGTGGAAGAAATCAAGCTCTTCCCCAGGCCAGCTCATGCCACGGTTCCCATATGAAATCCCCGTGACAACCCCTGTGTGTCCCGCACTTGTCTACAAAAGCCAGCCTCAGGCCCCTATCCCCAAAGCCACATGTCACCTGGGAGAAGGTGGTGTCAGCGCCCAGGCTTCTCTGAGCATTTAGACATTTCTACAACACCTCTATCCCAAGCATCCCGATGCCCTTACAAAGCCCTTTTCTCTGTGACGTGTTCACCAGGTAACTAGATCTGAATCATTACAGCCAGATGGTACCAGAAGTTCATTGCACTTATTCTCTTTGCCTCTTTTCCACTCTTCCCTTTCTCCGGGGCTGTGACACACCCCCTTTTACCGGCTATGTTGCATCTCTGATGTTCAAATTGCTTACATTTCCAGTTTTCTTTTCTTTTTTTTTTTTTCTCCGTGTAGACAATCCACTGAGCTGCAGTGAAACTGGCCTTTGTTCTGGTGAATTGATTATGTTGACACTTGGTATTTAAAGAGAACAAAGGTGCATGGAGAAGCTAGACAACAAGATAAAGGAAAAGGCTATAGAACAGCAGCTGCTGCCCTAGATTAGCATCTTAGTGCAGGGCAGCACCACTGCTTTACAGGATGCTGTGTGGCCTGGATGAGGATGGCCCTTTGTTCTATGCTTCTGACACCCTTGGAACACACACGCCCATGTGAATGCTGCTTTTCCAGTAATATTTTAGAGGAATTTAAAATGAAAATGTATTATCCAAAGGAAATGGTGCTAAAAAAAAATTCTTTTTATATCCCCAAGCATTTATTACTCTAGCATGAATTAAATATGTAAGGGGAGCAAAAACCGTACCCAATGAAGTTGCTTTTAAAACTTTAAGAAAGAAGTTGATTATTCATTTTGTCCTAAAATTTAAATTCACTGCTTTGAACAATATGGTGCTCCCTGTCACTGGAAGCACTGTTCTGTGATGATCATCCGCAGGCAGAGAGAACTACCCGGGAACCGAGGTCACAAAGACTGGAGTAGAGCCCACGAGGGGCTAATAGTAAGATTTGGAGGCTTGAGGAATCCCCCTGTCAGCTTCTTGGTTAGCATGAAGAATAAGAATGTCAAGTTTAGGTTTATAATAGGAATCAGTGTTCTATCGCATCTGAATTATACAGCATATTAGGGCAGGGTTGCCCTCAGTCTCAGTTTGGAAGAGCCAGTGCTCACTTTAATACATCCAAGAATACAGCATTTGGGGGATTAAGGGTTGTAGAAGGCAGGCAGGGAGGAGCTGTGGGTCTCTCTTGTGGGAGCATCCTGGTCCCAGGCTGGAGGAGAGCTATGGGGAAGCACTCATGACTTACCATCGTACACGGATTTGCCCTGGTGACTGCTAACATCTATGGAGAAAGGATCCACCAAGACTTTCCAACTATTTCCCTAGAAACAGAAGACATGGACAAGGGTTATTGTGCTCTTTTCTGCTTTTATAGCCAAAAGCCCCAGATAAATTTTCTCTTAATTTCGAAAGTATATCTTAGTAAAAAATTTGGTTTTCAAGTTGCTACTTAAGTAGGCCATTATTGATGGAATTACATTTGACATGAATTCTCAAATTTTAAAAGTTTATCATACATTCCCACAAATTCTAAAGTGCTTTCTGGTCACCACATTGGAGCCAGACAAAGGCTGTTGCACTACCCAAACCAGTTACCCTAGACTTGACTCTGACTCATGGTGACCCACTGTGTTGCAGAGTAGTGCTGTGCTCCAGAGGGTTTTCAAGACTCTGATGTTTCAGAAGCAAATCTCCAGGCCTTTCTTCCAAGGCGTGTCTGGTTGGGTTCAAACCACCAATCTTTTGGTTAGTAGCCAAGCACTTAACCGTTTTGCACCACCCAGGCACTCCTTATTGCCACTCCCCAGATGTTTTTCTGTCCTGCAGATGCATAAACTCCATGGCTAAAGACCATCCATCTGGCTTAACAGCTGCCAGGGCAGGGCTTCCAAAACCAAACTGCACTGTGGGTGTAGGAACAGCAGCAGAATGCATGCAAGTGGGGAACACTTCCGAAGTAAGGGGGGGCCCTGTGGATTATACTGCTGGTGGTGACCACAGTGAAGACCTGCAGCATAACAATGAGCAGTAGTGACCACTGTGATGACCTCCAGCATAACAATGAAGAACTGTAGTGCCCTGAAGGCAGACCCAGGAGTGAAGACAATGCTGCCCTCTAAGATAAAGTGGCTGTGCAGACAGGCCTCACTGAAAGGGTGTATGTATGTGTCTGTGTGCATGTGTAGAACCTAATAACTGCGTGTAGAACCTAATAATTGGGAACTACACTCTGAATGTCTTGGTGAGTGTATGTTAATCCATGTCTGCGTTTGCACAGTGTTAATAGCAAGGCCCACCCACATAGCACCTATAACACAATATCCTCATGCATTCAGTCTCCAAAAACTGGTTGTGAATGCTGGAAAAAAGAAAGACCAAATGATTTGTTCACATTTGTTATTGACAAATTAGTGTCAAAATGTTGGTGGGCATTGGGGATTTAACTTTAGCTTGCATATCATGATGATCACTTAGTCCCAAACCCACTGCCATCGTATTGATTCTGACTCATAGCAACCCTGTAGAGTTTCCAAGGCCATAAACCTTTATGGAAGTAGACTGCCACACCTTTCTCCCATGGAGCAGCTGGTAGGTTCAAACTGCTGATCTTTTCATTAGCAGCTGATTGCATTAACCACTGCACCAGTTGGTGTCTGTTAAATGCTCAGAGAAGACACAAGTATGTCAACGGGTGAGTGGTTCCCATTGTAGAAAGGGAGAATGTGAGCAGAGGGACTTTAACCAAAAACCAAACCCACTGCTGTCAAGTGGATTGCCACCCATAGTGACCCTGTAGGACAGAGAACTGCCCCATAGAGTCTCCACAGCTGTCATCTTTACAAAAGCAGGCTGCTACATCTTTCTCCCGTAGAGTCACTGGGTAGGTTTGAATCACCAATCTTTTGATTAGTAGCCGAGTTCTTTAACTACTATGCCACCAGGGCTCCTTTCAGAAGGGTTTCATTCAGTATAAAACAGAAATAGGGCTGGTTTCCACTCACATTGCTCCCCGCCAAAAAACCCAGTGCTGTCGAGTCCAAGAATGCAGAAATTGTTCACACTTCTGAATAATTTCTGATCAATGCTGTTTTTTTTTTTTTTTTTTTAGTTTCATTGTTGAATTTTGTTCCCTCTTTCTAGGATATCTAGAAAACAAACAAAAAAAATTAGATACAATCATTTTATAAGTTTATTGTACCCAGAGATCCTCAAAAAATTGAGAGAAATGTACACGTGTATTTTTACACATAAAAAGGAAGCAGTATAGGCGAGATTAAGTGTGTAGTCCTAGTTTTGCCATTGTTCTCTGTAGACACAGATCTAAAACTTGGGCCCAGTGACCCAAAGCTCTTTCCGTGATGATATAGAGGCTTCCCTAGGTAAGTCCCCAAGGCAGGCAGTACTCAGTGTTTGTGGTGTCCTAAATAAAGCAAAACACTGTGCCCTGCATATCTGATAAAGAAAAGAAATTTAAAATGTGACAGTGGATAATACCTTTCAGTGACAAAGGCAAATGGAACACTTAATTATAAAAGTTTAATGAGGTAAAAATGAAAAATTTATACTTATGATTGCTTTCCTCAATAGCTGTGTTGCCACCTCTTGCTGGCTTACCGAGATCCTATGCATTCCTCTAGGATAACAGCTGGTAGACAGGATGAACTACCAGAAAAGGTGATGAAGCCACAATGAAGGCACTGCCACTCAGGTTCCTAGTATCAAAGAACACTTTCACATTGGTGTCAGAAAAGCAATTATGTAATCCAGTGTTGCTGAAGCCAGAACACCTGCCCACTCACTGAATTTATTCTTGGCTTCCAGGCTTCTTGTAACCACTGTGGCCTTTACTCTTTGCATCTGTAAAACGGAGGAGTTGTCTTAATAACTTCACAGATCCCTTAGGTCTACAGTATGATTCTGGATGAAACTCTGACCTTATCCACAAGGAATGAAGGTTCCCACAGCTTCGAGTCACCTGCCTGTTGTGCCACTGGAGCTAGTCTGCTCAGGGCTCCTTCATCCATCAAGAGTGCAGTCCCCACTGTACATGGCTGCCATGATCTTTGCAAAAGGAAAATCTAATCATTTTACTTCTTCCACTATCTCCCATTGTTGTCTAGACAAAGAAAGACCAAAGTCTTTAACCTGCCATCATACACAACTTTTCAAAACCTGGGCCAGAAATTCATGCAGACTTTAGAACCAGCTGGTAAACCACTTTCTTTGAGAGCGGGTTAGCACTGTTGGGAGAACAGGTTTGGGAATCAGTCAGATTCGGTTTTAAATCCAGCTTTACCACTTACAAGCTAGGTAAGTCACTTAATCTTTTTTGGTTTTCTGATCTGTAAATCATGGGAAACCATATAAGTTGAAATGCATCCTCCTAAAAGATATGCTGACATCTCAACCCTAGAGCCTCAGAATGTGACCTTATTTGGAAATAGTGTGGCTACAGGCATAATTAGTTGAGATCATTAGAGTGGGTTCTAACCCAACAGGACTGGCATCCTCACAAGAAGAGAAGAGTCACAGACATACACACAGAGGGAAGAAGCCATGTGAGAATGGAGGCAGATATTGGAAGGAACACCCGGAACCATCTGAAGTTAGAGACAAGGAAGGATCTTCCCCTAAAGCCTCTGGAGAGAGCATGGCCTGGTGGACATCTGACTTAAGATTTACAGTCTCCAGAATGGTGAGAGAATAAATTTCTGTCCTTACAAGCCACCCAGTTTGTAGTAATTTGTTATAGCTGTCTTAGGAAGCTAACACACCATACTTAATTCAAAGAGTTGTTGCTGTGGTTAAATATTATAATGCATAGAAAGCACCTAACACAAGTTGAAAGCCTAGCACAGAGAAATCATTCAATAAATATTGGGTATTATATTTATTATTGTTATTTTAGACTCAGCTCAAACCTCATCTCTTCTGGAAAGATTTCACTTACATTTTCTCCTCATCTAGTGCCCTGGCTTACTCTCAACAACACACACACACACACATACACACACACACACGCACACACACACATCTTGCCTTGAAGTCAGTGTGTGATCGGCTCAGTCTCATGGCGACCCCATGTGTGTCAGAGTAGAATTGCTCTGCACGGTTTTCAAAGCCTGATTTTTTTTTTGGAAGTAGATCACAGACCTTTCTTCCATGTCACCCGTTCAGGAACTGGAACTTCTAACCTTCTGATTGCACGAACACTAATAGGCACAAATGGTTACCCATTTTTAATAACCTACAACACTATGTTATTCAACCACATGCATGCCATCACTTCCCAATGGACTGTGACATCATGGATGTATTTTGGACCCAAGTATCCAGCATGGAGCTTGACATATATTATATACTTAATAACACACATTGAGTTAGCCAATGAATACATAGGATTACAGAAATCAGGATTAAATTATTATTTCTTTATTAAGTGGAATGAATGTCACAGTTTTAAACATTTTAAAGTGTATTTTTAAAACATCATACCTTCCGCTCAGGTTTTTCCCCCTTTGCACTAAATTTTTAAGGTGAAGACTCAGCAAAAAAAAAAAAAAAAAACTTATTCCCAGGAAACTAGAGTAAATATTTCAATTGTTCAGTGCTCTGCCTTTTATTAAAGTTGGTTGCATTTATTTCTTCTTTTCTTACTAACTTTTAAACTCTCAAAGGATAGCAACTAAGCTTTTTAACAACTTTATATCCTCTACAGTATCTTACACTTTATATTCTCAATTAAATATTTGTAAAATAACTTACTGACTGACTGACTGAATAATGAAGAAATAGTTGAAGATATATACATATATATATATATTAGAAAAACAGTATTTGTCTATATAAGTGAATAACTGCTAGATAAACCGTGGTATGCTTTGGTTTACCTATTCCTTGCAAAAATCTTTTGAAAGTTTTAGAAAAAGTAAAACTTACCACATAATTTTCTTGTCTTTCCTACAAAATGAACAGCAAACTACCATGCTCTTTTATCATTAAAAAATGCCCTTAGTGTGACAGTGGGGACAGAGTCTTTTGTCTTTCCAGGGTATCCGGTACATAGGTCCCCTGCAGTGGAATTATTTTTCTTGATTCGTAGTGTGGCTTTCTTGTTAGGCACCAAGAGGAATTTTTATAGACAAAGCATTTAGTTTTTGTTCTCTTAGAACAGCATGTCTGCAGCCACTATTCTTAGAAACCTGGGTGGGAGGCAGAGATCCACCTCCGTGAAGAGTGAGTCACCCCCACTTCCCTAATTATGCATGTTTATTACTGTAGAGTATGGGTCTAAATATCTATATACCCAAATCTGAGGAACCTGGGGGCTAATTGGGCAAACTTCCCCTTGCTCAAGCCCGAAGACAGGAGATGCACAGTCAATTAAACTCTAATGGGCAAACCCAGGACACTGTTTCTCTCTCTCCCACAAATTCCAGTCTCCACATGCCAGCTTCAAAACAAAGCACACCGATTGTATACTCACTCATTTCCCATAAGCAATTTCTCAGTAAGCTCTGCTGCTCTATTGTTAGGGTTTCTTCTGCAAAATATTATTTAATGGCATTTTTTTCCAAGAAATCTTGTCTGTCTGTGAGACCCTGTGATGGGTCCTGGGGTAAGGAAGACAGAGCATTTGCCTTAAAGTATCGCCTAATGGGGAAGAAACAGACAAGAAACACATAGTTAAAAAGAGCTTGGAAGAAGGGTGGGAGATAGAACAGGGACATGCTCAGAATAGTCTAAGCCTTAAACGTGACCTTGGAACTCTGGAATTAGGTGAAGGGCCTCCTTTAAATTCCATCCCAAGGTCATACATGGGTCATGTTGTTGGCAGCTACTGTTGAATGGGTCTCTGGCTGACTCATGGTGACCCCATACACAAGAGAATGAAACGTTGCTCGGTCCTGCACCATCTCCGTGTTCGATTGTGGATTGGAACACTGTGATCCACAGGGTTTTCACTGGCCAGTTTTCAGGAGTAGATCATCAGCCCTTTCTTTCCAGACGATCTTTGTTTGGGGGCTCTGCTGAAACCTCTTCAGCATCACAGCAACACACAAGCCTTCACTGACGGGTGAGTGGTGGCTGCCCATGGAGGTGTGTTGGCTGGGAATCAAACCCAGGTCTCCCACACGGAAGGCAAGAATTCTGCCACTGAGCCATCACTGCCCCCAGTATATGAGTTATAGGGAATAGAAAACTTCAGACACAGTGCTCTTTTCTGCTCCTTTTCACCTAAGCCCAAGCCCATTGCTGTCGAGTCAATTTTGACTCACAGCAGCTCTATAGGACAGAGTAGAACTGCTCGGTAGGATTTTTTTTTTTTTTTCTGGTGGATTCGAACAGCTCACCTTTTGGTTAGCAGTCATAGCGTGCCATAGCTCTTAGCCACTGCACCACCAGGGCTCCTTTCACCTTCTAGTTAAATCTACAAAAATTTCAAACTGGAATTCCTTTTAAACCAGGGTACTGTGTTGGGGGAAGGCATAGCTGTGTGCCAAGGAGTCAGAGAGCCACAGGATAGATGAGGTGCACAGAGTATGAGCCTTACCTGATGGAAATGTGAAACGATATCATACAGAGACCAACAAGTATTTTCATCCATTTATTCATTCAACCCACGTTTACTGAGTGACTGATACTCTCTAGGCACCAGGGATACACCATTGAACTCAATCAACCCACTCTCGTGGATGATAAACAAGGAAACATAGAGTATTTCATAAAGTCAGTGGCAAGGCACATGGGAAGGCAGGGCAGGAGGTAGGAGAACAAGGGACTTCTGCTGTGTCATAGAGCATGACCAAGGGAGGTCTCTCTAATGAGTGATGTTTACACAGAGGTGCAAAGGAAGGGAAGGAGCAAAAAACGCAGTAGAGCCAATCCTCACTATTCCTGGATTCTGCACTTGCAAACTCGCCTACTCACTAAAACATCTTGTAACCCCAAAGCCAATACTCACGGCACTTTTGCAGTCATCTGTGGACACGAGCAGTGAAAATTTGGAGTCACATCATGTGCTAATTCCCATGTGAGGTTGAACGAGGTGACATTCTGCCTCCTTGTTCAGCTCTTAACACTGCAAACACGTGTCCTTTTTGCTGTCTATTTAGTGCCATGGTTTTTGCATTTTTGCGATTTTTATTGGTGATTTTCTTGTTTAGAATGGTTCCTGACTGTAGTGCTCAAGTGCTGTGTAGTGTTCCTAGGTGCAAGAAAGCTGTCATGTGACCTAAGGATAAAACAGTGTGTTAGATAAGGTTCCTTCAGGTATGAGTTATAGTGCTGTGTGCTGTGCATTCAGTGTTAATGAGTCAACAATGTACATTAAATCACGCATCTTAAAACAGAAATGTTGTTGTTAGGTGCCATCAAGTTGGTTTTGGCTCACAGTGACCCTGTGCACCACACAATCATTGTTATGCTTGAGCCCATTGTTGCAGCCACTATGTCAATCCATCGTACTGAGTCTTCCTCTCCTTCACTGACTCTGTACTTTATCATGCATGAAGTTCTTCTCCAGGAACAGATCTCTCCTGACAACAGGTCCAAAGTATGTAATATGCAGTCTCATCGCCCTTGCTTCTAAGGAGCATTCTGATTGTACTTCTTCCAACACAGATTTGTTCATCCTTTGGGCAGTCTATAGTATATTCAATATTTTTTGCCAACACCATAATTCAAAGGTGTCAATTCTTCCGTCTTCCTTATTCATTGTCCAGCTTTCACATGCATATGATGCAACTGAAAATACTATGGCTTGGGTCAGGTGCACCCTAGTCTTCAGGGTGACATCTTTGCTCTTCAACACTTTAAAGAGGTCCTTTGCAGCAGATTTGCCTAATGCAATGCATCTTTTGATTTCTTGACTACTGATTCCGTGGGTATTGATTATGGATCCAAGTAAAATGAAATCCTTGACAACTTCAATCTTTTCTCCGTTTATCATGATGTTGCTTATGCATACTGTACCAAGCCTTCAGTATGGTCTTTGATCTTCATCAGTAAGCACTTCAAGTCTCCTTCAGTTTCAGCAAGCAAGATTGTGTCATCTGTATATCACAGTTGTTAATTAGTCTTCCTCCAATCCTGATGTTCCATTCTTCCTCATATAGTCTAACTCCTTGGATTATTTGCTTAGCATACAGATTGAATAGGTATGGTGAAAGGATACAACCCTGACACACACCTTTCCTGACTTTAAACTACACAGTATCCCCTTGTTCTGTTCAAATGACTGCCTCTTGATCTATCTAAAGGTTCCATATGAGCACAATTAAGTGTTCTGGAATTTCCATTTTTCCCAAAGTTATCCATAATTTGTTATGATCCACACAGTCAAATGCCTTTGCATAGTCAAAAACACAGGTAAATGTCTTTCTGGTATTCTCTGCTTTCAGCCAAGATCCACCTGACATCAGCAATGATATCCCTGGTTCCACATCTTCTTCTGAATCCGGCCTGAATTTCTGGCAGTTCCCTGTTGCTATACTGCTGCAGCTGCTTTTGAATGATCTTCAGAAAATTTTACTTCCATGTGATATTGATGATTAAAAAAAAAAAAAAAGAACCAAACTTGTTGCAGTTGAGTTGATTCTGACTCATAGTGACCATATAGAACAGAGTAGAACTGCCCCATGTGGTTTCCAAGGAGTGCCTGATGGATTTGAACTGACAACCTTTTGGTTAGCAGCCATAGCTCTTAACTACACCACCAGAGTTGCAGATATTGATGATATTGTTCGATAATTTCCACATCCAGTTGGATCACCTTTCTTGGGAATAGGCATAAATATGGATCTCTTCCTGTTGGTTGGCCAGGTAGCTGTCTTCCCAATTTCTTGGCATAGATAAGTGAGCACTTCCAGTACTGCATCTCTTTGTTGAAATATCTCAATTGATACATAATACAGTAATACTGGTAATAATACAGTAATAATGATTATGTTTTGATGCATGTTACACAGTAGCACCCATTTGTTATTATGAACCATTGTATGTACCTCTAATTTTTAATAGGCTTTACGGGGATTGGTTTGTAACTATAGGTTGTACATAAGTCAGACATTTGGAACCCAGGGACTGTCTGTAAATGTATTCCTCACTGCCAGTTTCTGTAGTAATATTTGAAAACTATTGCTGTACAAAAAAAAGAAAACCAAATCTGTCCCCATCTAGTTGATTCTGACTCATAGTGACCCTATAGGACAGAGTAGAACCACCATAGAGTTTCCAAGGAGCACCTGGTGGATTTGAACTGCTGACCTTTTAGTTAGCATCAATAGCTTTTAACCACTACACCAGCAGGGTTTCCATTGCTCTATGTGGTTGTTGAAACACTCCACAGTAATGGCAGGAGTGGAGCTAAAAAAGTAGCATTGAGTTAGAAGTCATAATCCTCAAGGAATGAAGGGGATAATGGGGGCTCTGCAGCTGACCAAGACCGGAAGAGGTGCAGGTTTCACAGAGGGGGCTGTAGGACAGGAACAGGACATGGTCTGGAGGTGGCTGTGAGCTCTAAGTGGTTATCTACACCCTAAAAGTGGAAGTGGGAAGTGTGAGAGGAGAAAACCCAGGGTTACTGAAGGGGCTGTAGGGAGAGCTGTGTCCTCAGGGCAGAGCTGGTATCATGCAGGGGATTGCACAGACTCATTGATTGTCATGATGAAAAAATGAGCAGCATGGAAATGTGTCACTGAAAGGTGAAGGTTCTCCAGGTGCCCCGCCAGGCTGAGATAGGGTATGTTCCCTCTCCCTCTCTCTCCCCCAGGCTGAGGTGTGGTATGTTTCCTCTCCCTCTCTCTCTATCCCATCTTGCACCTCTGTACACTCCCACGACAGGCACTGACATTCAAGCAAGCGACCCGGTGTATTTTAAGTGCCCACTAAGTGCTTGACAGTCACCATTTTATTCTCAGAATAGCAATATGCACTAAGTATCATTCTAATTTTAGAGGCAAGGAGGCGGAGACACAGTACTTTTGTTTTCTAAGGTTACAGAGTAAGCTGGTGGCAGAAGCACAGCTTAAGAATCCACATGTCTGACCCCAAAGCCCGTGCTATTTATGTTATGCCACCTCGTCGACTTGAAATGTCTCACACGCCCACTCACAATGTAGCCCTGGGTGGAGCTCGGTAAGGGTGCTGCTTAACTGGTTTTGCCCACACTGATTGTGAACATCTTCACTTTTATAGTCAAATACTGTTCATTCAGGTCAGGTATTAATAGAACACAATATATGTAATTATTGTTGTACATCAGGGAATTTAGGAAGAAGGCAGAGTGATTTATCAAGAGTGACTAACGCCTGCATCCTAAGTAAAAGTGGTGTATTTTCATTGTACATATGTATAAACCACCTTTGAAGGCTCTGTCTCACCTTCATGAGGGAGATTCCCAGGCAATGCACCTCATGCACAACCACCATGTGTCTGTCAGTGTAGAATGGGAGGGAGGACTTGATCACGACCCCCAAAGTCCTGATGTGGACTGGTGAGTGAAGAAGCCGTCTCTGAACTGGGGAATGCTGGAGGATCAAGTTTGGGAGTGGGGAAAAGATGCAGAGCTGAGTTTAGTTATCCAGTGTGAGATACCACTGCACACCTTATGGCCAGTAGAAATGTGAATCTGAGGTTGAAGGGAGACCTCTGAGATGAAAACACAGATTTGGGAGTTATCAACAGCAGATAACGGAAGCAGTGGGAATGAAAGAGATAATACAAACAGCACGTGTCAGGAAAGAAGAGAGGAGAATTAGGGTCAGAATGCAAATGTTAAATGCCAGGCAGAGGAAGAGGAGTCCTTGAAAGACAATGGAAAAATGCAGCCTGAGAGACAGGATGGTAATCTTTGGAAAACTCTTATTACAGAGAGACGTGGGGGTTTCAAAACGTTTTTGGAAAAATGGGATGGTGTACACTGTCAAATGCTGCAGAGAGGTTAAGTAGAACGAGAATGAAAACCATCCTATGGATTTAGGTGTTAGAAAGCAGCTGAGCCTTGGCAAACAAAGTCATGGATGATGGGGAAAATGCTCATTGTTGTGTGCTATGGATTAAATTGTGCCCCCATAAAAGATATGTTGAAGCCCAAACCTCCGATATCTGTTAATGTGACCTTGTTTGGAAATAAGACTTTTGAGATGTTACCAGTTGGGTTAACATGAGGCCATACTGGAATAGGGTGCGCCCCATCCAAGTTGTGTCTTATAGAAAAGGAGAACAGACAAAGAGAAGGGAAAAGTCGCCGTATGAAGATGCAGCTGGAAGCCAAGGAATACCAAGGATTTTTGGAAACCACTCAAAGCTGGGACAGAGACATGGAACAGATTCTCTGTCAAAGCACTCAAAAGGAATTAAGAAGAACAGATACCATGACTTCAACTTATAGTCTCCAGAATTGTGATATAATAAATTTTGGTTTGTTAAAGCTACCCCTGCTTGGTATTTTGTTACAGTGGCCCTGGGACACTAATGGTGAAGGGATGAGTAACTGGAAGGAAAGAAGATAGCAACAGAAAATAGAAACCACTCCCTCAAGAAAACTAAAAGGTTAGGAAAGAGAGAGGGAGGGAACATTGACTGATACATGTATCCTTGAGGGAAATTTTCATTCAACGTACAATAGACATAAGCATGATTATTGTTTGAAAAGGAATAGAAAACAGTAGAGAGTGACATGTTTAAGATGAAGTCAAGAGAGGGGACCCAGATGGGAGTTAGGTCCTTCAGTGGACTGATGTCTCTGTATCCAATTGTTTGTTTTCTTCTCCATATGGAGATACATCATGCTAAACTCATCCAAATTAGAAAAAATTCTCTCCTTTCCCTTAAAACTTATTCATTTTCAGTGTTCTACATGGCAATACTATCCATTTAGCAGCCTAAGCTAAAAACCTGAGTGTCATCCTTGAATATTCTTGTTTCTTCCCAATCCTAAAATCTTAACAGTTTAGGTTTCTACCCTCCATCCCCAAAGACATTACTTATTTCAGGCCCTAAGTGGTTTGTGCTTTGAATTAATGGAAATCTTCTGATTTATTCACCTCCAGTTTTGCTATTTCAAACAAACATTGTCATTCCTTTGCTTAAAATCCACAAGATGGACCCACACCTTGCCGTTAGGATGTACAGAGTTTTTTAAGATTGTTTACTGGTACTTCCATCATCTGAATTTTACTACATTTTCTAATTGTTTTATCGTCTTTTAATTGAGTAGTTTCACTTTTTTCTGATTCTTTTGTTAATTAACCAGACTTATTTGGCATATATCTTTTCCAAGAGACAGAGAAAGAGGGAAAGAGAGAGACAGACACAGACAGAGGCAGAGAGAGGCATTAGTTGTAGAGCTACTTGGAGACAGAGGCTTAGAAATTCTTCACAGCTCTGTGTGCCAAAATCATTGCTTTTTTATTTGAGACAGGCCATAAACTTCAAGTTGATAACAACCCCAAAATAGTCTTTTCTATTTGCTCTACCAGAAAAGCCACTGGTGGGCCAGGTTGGGTCTTGAGCTCATCTTGGCATTGCTGTGGCCAGTAGCCCCACCATACTCACTTCCTGACTGAAAGAAGCCCAGGTAGATAATGGCCTCCGAACTAATGCAGTGGTGAGTCCAGGACGGCAGCAGCAGCTGGGCAGCCAGTCTATTCCACACTCCTATGTAGTTGATCTAAGAGGCCTCTTTAATGCATGTCATGAGGTCACTCTCAACATAACTGGCCATGTGTTGGTCTGTCTCTCCCAACTAAACTTTAAATTGTTAAAATAGGGGACTGAACATCATTGTATTGTCAATGCTGAGTACAATCCCTGGTACATGATATACCTACTCTTCATTTATCAATATGGTTAGGTGGCAAAGACCAGGTCATTATGTGAAAATCAGAATTATGCAAAAATAGAGGATGACCACAGCACATCATAAAATGGAAGATGATTACATCATTACATAACTGCCAAATCACTGAGAATCATGGCCCAGACAAGCTGACCCATAACCTTAACCATCACAGCCAGTGTTACTCTCACCTCACACCTCGGCATTTGTTAATATTAGACATATGTTGTTAATACGCAAATAGTCAGGTAGTATCTTAGTCTTCGAGTACTGCCATAACAGAAATACCACAAATGGACGGCTTTAACAAAGATGAATTTATTTTCTCACAGTCTAGTAGGTTATAAGTCCAAATTCAGGGCACTGGCTCCAGGGGAAGGCTTTCTCTCTCTGTCAGCTCTGGAAGAAGGTTCTTGTCCTCAACCTGGTCAAGGAGCTTTTCAGGCTCAGGGACCCTATGTCTAAAGGACATGCTCTGCTTCTGGTGCTGATTTCTTGGTGGTATGAGGTCCCCAATTCTCTGCTTGCTTCCCTTTCCTTTTATCTCTTGAGAGATAACTGATGATGCAAACCCCACCTCAGGGAAACTCCCTTTACTTTGGATCAGGGATGTGACCTGGGTAAGGGTGGTGATATAACCCCACCCTAATCCTCTTAACATAAAACTATAGCCAAAATGGAGGACATCCACACAATACTGGGAATCATGGCCTAACCAAGTTGATACATTTTCTGGTGGACATAATTCAATTCATGACAGACAGTAAATTTTTTACTATTTTGTAAATGCAAAATGTTGGATAACAAGATAGCTGGTAAGTGAGGAGTAGGTATAGATACTTCTTGAGTAAAGGAAAGGAAAGAAGAAAGGAAGAAGGGAGGGAGGGAGGGAAGGAAGGGAGGGAGGGAGGGAGGAAGGGAAGGAGGGTAGTAGGAAGGGAGGAAGGAAAGAAATGTAATAATATGGAAACTGGAGAATAAGCTTCAGCGTTAGCCATAGAAAGGACTCTATATTTATTTTCAAATGATGTAAGGGAGAAAAGGGGAGATTACTTGTAGGTAGGAGTTGGGTAAGATGGGTTTGAAGTTAGGGATTTCACTGTCAGATGACCTTTATTTTCTTTGCGATGTAAGAAGCGAGATTATCTGTTAAAAGTGAGGTAGAAGTTATTGATATATGTGGCTGAAGTAAGTAGGGACCGGGAGAAAAATAATAGAGAAATAGAAAATAATGTTCTTTAACATGATTTAATTTCCCCCAAGGGTACTCAATGACGGGTGCTCCTATCAGGTTGCTGAGTGGTCAGAAAAAGTGGATGTTGCACTGATGAATGGTTGGAAATTTACCAAGTAGGTATGATACCAGACAAAAACAGTAATTGTTATAAAGTATTATAGATCTGTATGCTAGATGAGATAGAAGTTAATATAAAGAGAAAAATGGGCAGTAGTTGGGGCTGGCTTAAAACCATTACATCTTTGTTATCAGAATCTTGAAGGGAGTAGTAATTTTTTTAAAATAATATTTTATTGTGTTTTTGGTGATGTTTACACAGCAGTTGAGACTCCTATTCAACAATTTCTACACAAATTTTTCAGTGACATTGGTTACATTCTTCAGAATGTGTGAACCTTCTCATTATTTCCATTCTGGTTGTTCTGTTTCCATTAGTCTAGGTTCCCTTTCCCCTTACATTCTCATCTTTGTTTTAAAGTAATTGTTGACTGTTTGGTCTCGCATAGGTGATTTTTTAAAGTAGCAAAGTACTTATGGATAATACTCATTATTTTTTGAGTGAATTTGTTATTTAGCTACAAAGTGACCTCAGAAGTTAGTTTGATTCAAGGTTTGAACAGTATCTCAGGGCAATAGTCTCAGGGAGTCCTCTAGTCTCAACCAGTCCAATAAGTCTGGTTTTCCTTTTTTTTTTTTTATTAAGGGATATGAGGTTCTGTTCCACATTTTTTTTTTTCTCATTCTATGAGGGTCCATCTCTTGTGGCCCTGATTAAAATGGCCGGTAGTGATAGCCGGGCACCATCTAGTTCTTCTGGTCTCAGGGTAGATGAGGCTGTGGTTCGTGTAGACTATTTGTCCTGTAGACTAGTTTCTTTTTGAAACTTTGGTTTCTTTCTTTCTCTTTTGCTTCAGAGGAGTAGAGACCTACAGCTGCATCTTAGTAGTAGTAAAATTTTGAAGTAAATATTGAAGGAAGTGAGAACGAGAACTTATATGTTAATATAAAACGATTTTTAGGCAATACTGAAGACATGGCTATGATTAGAAAATAGCAGAATGAAGATTATGTATAGAAGTGCCTTTCTAACTATCTGATGGACAAAGGGTTCAGAGAAACTTCTCCTGGTAGATCGTATTCCCACATATATGGGTAGGAATTTCTTCAGGTATCAGACACTTAAGGAAAAGTAAAATAGGGGTGAAAGACTACTGGAGCCAGAAATTGTCCTAGAGGATTTTCCCGTTTCTGATGACTTAGAGTTTGAGTTTTAACAAGCCCTTTATAACAGGGGTGGGGAATAAAGCTTGAGATTCGAACAAGGTAAAACCAAACCAAACTCACTGGCGTCAAATCCATTCAGACTCATGGTGACCCTAAGAACAGAGTAAAACTGCCCCGTAGGGTTTCCAAGGAGTGGCTGATGGACTCAAACTGCTGGCCTTCTGGTTAGCAGCCAAAAGCTTAACCACTGTGCCACCAGGGCTCCACTGAACAGGGTAGGAGGTCAAATTAGAAATACTTGCTTAATGTCAAGACTGTCAAAAAAGGGCCCACACTGGCTAAATTAGGAAAATCTGTTATATAAAACAGACAGAGGTCAAACGAACCTCTCTCATGTAGACTAAGGGCAGAAAGGAGAACTATCTTTTTAGAATAGTTAGTTAATCACATGTCATTCATCCTCAGGTGAGTTTGGGGCCTAAATTCATACTTCCTGTGGGGCCTGAAAATCCCAAATGAGTTTAAAGTTATTCTGACATGGAAGCTCCCCAACAGATATGGCGGAAACAAACACAAATCTCTCTGGAAAGGTATTCTTTAAGAATCTCTCTAGTTAAAGTTCTAAGTAACGTACCTCAAATTTACAAAGCACTAAACCTCATGAGAAACAAACCATCAAGTGTGAGTTCACGTGAAATGGCAGTGACCTGAATTATCCCAGTCAGATATTGGAATTCTCTGATCCCAAAAACCCAGTGCCGTTGAGTCGATTCCGACTCATAGCGACCCTATAAGACAGAGTAGAACTGCCCCGGAGAGTTTCCAAGGAGCACCTGGAGGATTCTAACTGCCGACCCTTGGGTTAGCAGCTGTAACACTTAACCACTACGCTACTAGGGTTTCCAATTCTTTGATGCAAACATAAAATAAAAAAAGTTTAATATTTTTAAAGAAATAGGGTGGAAGCTGGATGTAACGGCCACGGAAACAAAGAAAGTAAAATGGATCGTCGTGAAGGTTTGAAAAGAACAAAATATAAGTTCTAGAAATGAAAAATATTTGAAAAACCAGTGTAGGGGGAAGACTGTGGCAGATTATTTATAAAACAGCCAATATCACTCCCTCTAATCTATGTTCTATGTTTACTGCCTTTCACACTGACTCTGGGCTTGTCCATGTAACATAATTTGGCCAATGTGACAATAATAAGCATGATACAATCAAGAGACTTGACAAGGAATTGAACACTGCAGTTTGGTTTGCCCTCTTGATTTCCTAGAGAACCCTGCAACCTACCTCCTTGGGGATGAGCCCAGGCTGTCCCGACTGATGATGACAGACCCACAGCCGAGTGATCCCCAACACTCCAGCTAACATCAAGCCAATCCAGACACGCCAGTGAGAATAACCTGAGCTGATAGCTGACTACAAAAATCAGGCAAGCTCTCCCAGACCAGGAGAACAACTGAGCCAACCCAGAAAATAATAAGAAGGGCTAAAGGTTTGTTGTTTTAAGTCACCGTTTTTACATAGGAGCCCTGGTGGCACAGTGGTTAAAAGTTTAACTGCTAACCAAAAGATTGGCAGTTCAAATCCACCAGCCACTCCTTGGAAACCCTACAGGGCAGTTCTACTCTGTCCTATAACCTTGTTATGATTTGGAATCTACGCAACGGGCTTGGCTTGGCTTGTTTTTGCATAATGAACCCAAAACAAACTGATTAAAATTTTATAGAACAAACATAAAGTTAGACACAGTTAAAAAGAACATTGGGCACATAGAAAATCTGAATACAGTATCAAATATGTACCACAAAGATACCAAGAAACGAAAATATGATACACAGAAAGTAGAGTGAGAAAGTCCAACTTGTGTCTAACCTGAGTTCCAAACAGAGATGTAACAGAAGACTGTTGGTGTTAGGTGCCGGTGAGTTGATTTTTGACTCATAGAGACCTCATGTGACAGAGTAGAATGGCCCCATAGGGTTTCCTAAGCTGTAATCTTTACAGGAGCAGATCACCAGGTCTTTCTTCCACAGGAATGCTGGGTGTTCAAACCACTAACCTTTTAGTTAGCAGCTGAGAATTCCAGAACTGTTGAAGAACACCAATCCTCAATGAATCCTCAATTCAGGAAGCTCAGTCAATTCCAAAACCAAACCAAACCCACTGCCGTGAAGTCGATTCCAGCTCATAGAGACTCTATATGATAGAGTAGAACTACCCCATAGGGTTTCCAAGGCTGTAATCTTTATGGAATCAGACCGCCACATCTTTCTCCTGCAGAGTGGCTGGTGGGTTCAAACCATCTACCTTTTGGTTAGCAGCCAAGCGCTTAATCACTGTGCCACCAGGACTCCTTTAGTGAATTCCAAAGAGTAAAAAATTCAGAATGACATCCAAGAGGTGCCTTATGGTTCATATCCTGAACACCAAAGGAAAAGATCATAACAAGCCCCAAACTGAGGGACTTTCCATAAAATACCTGGACTTTGCTCTTCCAAAATGGAAAGGTCATGAAAAACAGAGAAAGACTGAGGAACTCCTCCAGATTAAAGAAGACGAGAACCAAAAAAAAAAAAAAAAGGCAGAATTAAAAGTGAAAAACACTTAGAACAGAATGATAATAACTACGCTAATCAAAACCTGTGGGAGGCAGCTAGGGAAATGCTTAAATACTCACAGCCTGAAATCTTTTATTAAGAAAGAAGAAAGACTGAAACAAATGAGCTAAGTACCCAACTTAACATATCAAAAAGAATTCATCCATAGAAAATGGGAAAAAAGGCAATAATAAAAATAAAAGCAGAAATTAATGTAAAAGCAAGCATACCACAGAGAGAATCAATAGAAGCCGTAAGTTGATTTCCAAAAAGACTACCGGGATGACAAATCTTTGGAAATATTTATCAGGTATAAAACAGAAAATACAAAGTAAACAACATTAGAAATGTTTTTTAAAAAAAAAAATATCCCATTGCTGTTGAGTTGATTCTGATTCCTAGAAACCCTATATTACAAAATAGAACTGCCCCATAGGGTTTCCAAGGAGCTGCTGGTGGATTTGAACTGTTGACCTTGTGGATAGCAGCTGAGCTCTAACCCACAGAAACATACAGAGGGATTTATATCCAGATGTAGCAGAGATTAAAATGTTTGTAAGCAACAACTACATATTTCGTACGTATTCAGGTTGATACATGTGAAAATTTAGGCAAAGTGGAGAAATTCTAGAAAAGTTAAAGTCATCAAAACTGATGCAAGAGGAGAAAGACAACCTGGCTGTTAAAGAAATTAAATCAGTTAGGATTCTTCCTACAAAGGCGGAAAAAAAATCAGACCCAGAGAGTTTTTACAAGCAAGTTCCACCAAGATTCAAGAAGATCTAAAGACAGTGGCAAAAAGGCAGCAAAATTACTTCCAAACTTATACAAAATTCTTCTAGAGAATAGAAAAATCGGTATCACCACTCCAATTTATTTTTAAAGACCACTGTAACCTTAGTACCAAAAATAAATTAATAAATAAAAGAATCAAGCAAAAAGCCAGAGGGATAATAGAGGAAATTATAGACTAGTCTCACTTATAAACATCAATGCCAAAATCTTAAACACAGTATTTAACCAAACTTTGTTATGTGTAATCCAGTGGGTAATCTAACATATTATGACAAAATTTGACTTTTCCAAATTGTAAGTTTGGTTCAGCATTTGAAAAATACGGTAATGTAAATACCTTTAAATAGCAAAAATGTCACTTTGTTGGCTAAGGTGCACCTGCCCCAGGTCATGGTATTTTCAGTAGCCTCAAATGCATGCAAAAAGTGGGCAATGACAAAGGAAGACTGAAGAAGAATTGACACATTCGAATTATGTGTCATTTCTTGGAAAAAGAATATTGATTATATCATGGACTGCCAGAAGAACAAACAAACCTGTTTTGGAGGAAGTACAGCCAGAATCCTTCTTAGAAGCAAGGATGGCGAGATTTTGTCTCACACACTTTGGACATTTTATTAGGAAAGACCAGTCCTTGGAGAAAGACATCATGCTTGGTAAGGTAGAAGGTCAGTGAAAAAGAGAAAAGACCCTTATGAGATGGATTGACACAGTTGTTGCAACAATGGACTCAAGCATAACTGTGAGGATGGTGCAGGACTGAACAGCATTTTCTTCTATTATACATAAGGCCACTATGAGTCAGAGCTGACTCAACAGCACCTAACAACAAAATAACTTCCCTAAGAATAAAAGAGAAAAACCAAGAGAAAGAGGAAGGTTTCTGGAAAGAAGCTGAGAACATTAGCCAAAAGGAAGAGTAAAGGAGTGCCAAGTTTGAAAGCTATGGAGGAAGGAAATGAGAGCTTGGATGACGGAGCAGAAGCCAGAGCAGTATGCAAATGAAAGTATGGGAGAGGGCTGTGTCCCACTCTTTCATGTTAGGGCATGACAAGAAAACATGGCATGAAGAGTTACTTGTCCTCGAGTTTCTCAGGAGAGTTCAGACTGAGGACCAGCCCATCTCAGCCTGACACTGACTCTCAGTTGGAGGATTGCTGCTATTAGCAATTGGTGGCCTGCCTGGTGTGTAGGCTCCTAGAAATATGCAGATTTAAAAATACCGCCCCTGGAAAAAACCTTTACCCCTAAGGTGTTCATTCAAGATTATTTGTACCCATCATTCTTAAAAGTCAAGGAGTATGTTTGTGTAGGTCCAGGACATTTCTACAATATGTGACATCCTCTTATCTGAGCTCTCCATGTTGGTGCGTATGGCTCTCAAATTACTCAGATGAGTGGTCACCTGGAGGGAGCACCTGGCCCTACTGTCCTACTTCCTTTGATGACAAGACACTAGATTTTCTGTTAAAAAGTAGTTGCAGGAATGAGAGTTTTCGTTTACATCAGTTTACTTGGAACCTGTGTGCTGAATTCACTGAACAGCATTGAGAGCATTGCTCCAATTTTTATCATTATACCTCCATGAGACAATTTTCTAAAATGACTGTGATAAATATGGTACTGGAAAAGATGAACTTTCAAGATCCATTTCATATTGCACTGTTGAAATAGGTCCCCAAATTGAAAACAAAATGACAAACTTATCCAAAAAAAAAAAACAAACCCACTGCCGTCGAGTCGATTCCAACTCATAGCGACCCTATAGGACAGAGTAGAACTGCCCCATAGAGTTTCCAAGGAGCACCTGGTGGATTGAAACCGCCAACCTTTTGGTTAGCAGCCGTAGCACTTAACCACTTTATATCCAACAAAAAAATAGCATAGTGTCAAATATGAATTTTGAAAGTAAACCTTGTCTACATTTAAAAATTACAACAAAGTGTCTTTTTTTGAGCTCTTACTTGTCCACTGTTTTGGTGATAGGTAGATAGACAGCCAGAGATGGATAGACAGCAAGACTGGGAGCTTACATCAAGTCGACTCTGACTCATGGTGACCTCATGTTTAACAGAATGAAACATTGCCCAGTCCTGCATCAACCCCAGGATCACTATCACGTTAGAGTCCGTCATTGCAGCTATTGATCTAATCCATGTAGCCGAGGTCTCGCTTCCCCTCATTGGCCCTCTACTTCATCAAACCTAATGTCCTCCTCCACTGATTGGTTCTTCCTAATGCAATGGGCTCAAATACAGCACCCACTGAAAGGACGGGACAGGACCAGGCAGTGTGTCATTCTGTTGTGTATAGGGTAGCTATGAGTCAGAACTGACTCAATAACAAAACAACAACAAATGACTTGCTCAAAGCAAGTGAGTTGGGCAATGTTCTGTTGTGATCATAGGGTTTTCATTGGTGATATTTGGAAGTACATCACCAGGCCTTCTTTCCTAGGCTTGTGCATTGCTATGATGCTGGACAGGTTTCCGTGGAGCTTCCAGACTAAGATAGACTAGGAAGAAAGGCCTGGAGATCTACTTCTGAAAATCGGCCAGTGAAAAACCTATGGATCATGATAGTCTGATCCACAATATATCATTGTGATGGTACAAGACTGGGCCATGTTTCGTAGCCCTGTTCATGGGGTCACCTAAGTGAGGGGCCAACTTGACAGCGGCCAACAACAACAATAGAGAAGACTGGGTACTTAGGCAAAGGGTATGTTATAACAGACCTTGGTAAAGGGACTTCTCTATTTGCATGTATCATAGGAATGACGGTGAACGGTTAAAGACAACACACACAGACTCCACAGCAGAATCAAGCCTTATCTAAACTGCCAAGTAAGTTCTTCCTGCCCTTGAGAAGAGCATCTCTTCCAAAACTACCCAGAGAGGCACTTTATGGAACATCGTTCCATGCTTCTGACACTTCTGTGTATCTTTTTCTGAGAATTCCTCAGTCTCCATTGGTGGATGAGATTGCATGGGCTAATTTACACTCTGGAGGTCGTGACTTGAGGACGCTTGGAGTTTTCAGTCACAGGGGGCACTCACATTTACAATCTCCTTGGATTTCTGGTGCTTCTGGGAGTCCTGTCGACAAGTTTTTTGAAGATGGTGATGAAATAATCCTTCTACCATCTTCCCTTCTGGCTGTAGGCAGCCGCCTGCTCCTCTTCCAGCTACCCTATGTTTTCTAAATTTACAAACGGAGGCTGTGGGGAACACTGACTATACAATGTGGCGTTGATACCTCCATTCCACCAGGGTCAATAAGAAACATATATTTACCACAAACGACTATGAAAATCTACCTGTCTTGCTTATGTGCATTTCACAGATCAGAGGAGGTAAGATTCTTCTGCCTCTTTTCTCTGAGAGAAAAAAAGCAGATGTCCTTTAATGACATCGGATCTGTTACATTTCGCCTACACTTCACTCACAGTCTTCAAGACTGCAGCTCCTGATGGGAGCTCCCAGATGGCCTGATCCACTCCTACATGTTTGTGGGATGAAAAGGCACAGAGCCAGATGGGTCTACAGTATGTCTGAAAGTCATGTTTCTTGCCTTCTGTCTAGAATGGTGCCTTTGTAGCCTTTTTTGTTTGTTTAAATTTTTCTTCCTAACTTTTTTTCTGAGTAGGTAATTTCTACCATATTGTCACCATATAAAAAGTATATAACGGTATATAGTGAGGTCTCCTTCCTACTCTATCTCCTATATGTAATTCCCAGGCCCTACCTTAGGTAACTAGATGCATGTACAAGCTTATGCAAGTTTAAAACTAGTTGTCATCAAGTGAATTCTGACTCACAGTGACTCCTTGTGTCTCAGAGCAGAACTGTACTCCACAGGTTTTCAACAGCTGGTTTTTCAGAAGTAGATCACCAGGTCTCTCTTCTGACGTGTCTAAGGGTAGACTCGAACCTGCAACATTTCAGTTACTAGTAAAGCAAGTTAACTGTTTGCACCACCCAGTGGCTCCTCTTTTTTACCTAATGGTATATAATTGAGATGGCTGTGAGTTGTTGTTAGGTGCCATCAAGATGGTTCCAACTCATTGTGACCCTATGTGCAACAGAATGAAACATTGCCCAGTCCTGTGCCATTCTCACAATTATCATTATGCTAGAGCCCGTTGTTGCAGCCACTGTGTCAATCCATCTCTTCTTTTTCTCTGAACCTCTACTTTACCAAGCAGAAGGATGGATCCCTACTGATAACATGTCCTTTAAGTACAAGAAATGAAGTCTCACCATCCTTGTTTCCAAGGAGCATTCTGGCTGTACTTCTTCCAAGGCACATTTGTGTGTTATTCTGGTAGTCCATGTCAATATCCTTTGACACCCCACACAAAATTCAAAGGCATCAATTCTTCTTCCTTCTCCCTTATTCATTGTCGCACCTTTCACATGCATATGAGACAATTGAAAATATCATGGCTTGGGTGAGTCAGTCACACCTTAGTCCTCAAAATGACATCTTGGCTTTTTAGCACTCTAAAGAGGTCTTTTGCAGCACATTTGTCCAATACAATACATCTTTTGATTTCTTGACTGCTGCTTCCATGAGTGATGATTGTGGATCCAAGTAAGAGGAAATATTGGCAACTTCAATATTTTCTCCATTTATCGTGATGTTGCTTATTGGTCCAGTTGTAAGGATTTCTGTTTTCTTAATGTTGAGATGTAATCCGTACTGACGGCTGTAGTTTTGATCTGCATCAATAAGTATTTCAAGTCCTCTTCACTTTCAGCAAGCAAGGTTGTGTCATCTGCATATCAGGTTGTTAGTGAGTCTTCCCCCAATCCTGATAACTCATCCTTCATGTAGTCCAGTCTCTGGGATTATTTGCTCAGCATACAGATTGAATAAGTATAGTGAAAGGATACAACCCCGACTCATACCTTTCCTGAATTTAAATCACACAGTATCCTCTTGTTCTGTTTGAGCAATTGCCTCTTGGTCTATGTACAGGCTCCTCATATGGACAAGTGTTCTGGTATTCCCACGCTTCGTAATGTTATCCATAATTTATTATGATCCACACAGTCAAATGCCTTTGCATAGTCAATAAAACACAAGTAAACATCTTTCTGGTATTCTCTGCTTTCAGCCAAGATCCACCTGACATCAGCAATGCTATCCCTGTTCCATGTCCTCTTCTGAATCTGGTTTGAATTTCTGCCAGTTCCCTGTTAATGTACTGCTACAGCTGCTTTTGAATGATCTTCGGCAAAATTTTACTTGTGTGTGATATTAATGATATTGCTGGATAAATTCCACATTCTGTTGGATCACCTTTCTTTGGAATGGGCACAAATATGGATCTCTTTCAGTCGGTTGGCCGGGTAGCTATCTTCAAAATTTCTTGGAATAGAGGAGAGAACAATTCTAGCACTGTCTGTTTGGTATTCTGTCAATTCCTGGAGCCTTGTTTTTCACCAATGCCTTCAGTGCAGCTTAGACTTCTACCTTTAGTACCATTGGTTCTTGATCATATGCAACCTCCTGAAATGGTTGAACATCAACCAGTTCTTTTTGGTATAGTGACTGTATTCCTTCCATCGTCTTTTGATGTGTCCTGATTGTTCAATATTTTCCCCACAAAATTCTTCAAAATTGCAAGTGGAGGCTTGAATTTTTTCCTCCGTTCTTTCACCTTGAGAAATGCAAACCATGTTCTTTCTTTTTGGTTTTCTAATTCCAGGTTTATCTTCTCCAGCTGCCCTTTGAAATCTTCTGTTCATTTCTTCCATTCGCTTTAGCTACGCTACGTTCAAGAGCAAGTATCAGAGTGTCTTCTTCCATCCATTGTGGTCTTTTCTTTCTTTACTGTTTTTTTAATGGACTTATGCTTTTCTTGTGTATGATGTCCTTGATTTCATTCCACAACTTGTCTGATCTTCAGTCATTAGTGTGCAATGCATCAAATCTGTTCTTGAGATGGTCTCTAAGTTCAGGCGGGATATACTCAAAGTTGTACTATGGCTCTCACAGGCTTGTTTTAATTTTCTTCAGCTTCAACTTCACCTTGTATATGAGCAATTGATGGTCTGTTCTGCACTTGGCCCCTGACCTTGTTCTGACTGATGATAATGAGCTTCTCCATCATATCTTTCCACAGACATAGTCGATTTGATTCCTTTGTATTCTATCTGGCAAGGTCCACGTGTAGAGTCACCATTTGTTGAAAAAAAGGTATTTGTAATACCTCTTGGAAAATATTATCATGTGATCTCCACCATTGTTTTTACCACCAAGGCCATATTTTCCAACCAATCCTTCTTCTTTGTTTCCAACTTCTGCATTTCAATCACAAGTAATTATCAATGCATCTCGATCACCTGTTTGATAAATTTCAGACTGCAAAAGTTGGTAAAAATCTTCAATTTCTTCATCTTTGGCCTTAATGGTTGGTGCTTAAATTTGAATAATAGTCGTATTTACTTGTCTTCTTTGTAGACATGTGGATATTATCCTATCGCTGATGGCGTTCTACTTCAGGATAGATCTTGAAATGTTCTTTTTAACCATGAATGTGACACAATTCCTCTTCAATTTTTCATTCCCAGCCTAGTAGGCCATACGATTATCCTATTCAAAATAGCCAATACCAGCCCATTAATGCCTAGGACATTGATCTTTAAACACTGTTTCATTTTTGACAACTTCCGATTTTCCCAGATTCATACTTTGTACATTCCATGTTCCTATTATTAATGGATGTTTGCAGCTGTTTCTTCTCATTTTGAGTCATGTCACATCAGCAAATGAAGGTCCCAAAAGCTTGACTGCATCCATGTCATTAAGTTTGACTCTATTTGAGAAGACAGCCCTTCCCCAGTTGTATTCTGAGTGCCTTCCAATCTGCAGGCTCATCTTCTAGTACTATATCAATGTTCCACTTCTATTCATAAAGTTTTCACTGACCAACTTTTTCAGAAGTAGACCTCCAGGTCCTTCTTCCTAATCTGTCTTAGTGGAAGCTCTGCTGAAATCTGTCTATCATGGGTGACCCTGCTGATATTTGGAATACTGGTGACATAGCTTCTAGCATCACAGCAACATGCAAGCCACCACAGTATGACAAACTGACAGAGGAATGGTTGATACAAGCGTATGCAAATATAAAACCAGTTGTCATCAAGCTAATTCTGACTTGTGGGGACCCCATGTATGTCAGAGTACAACTGTACTCCACAGAATTTTCAACAGTAGGTGTTTTAGAAGTAGATCACCAGGTCTCTCTTGGTGTTTTAGAAGTAGATCACCAAGTACTGAGGCACTTCCGGGTAAACTGGAACCTGTAACATTTCAGTTGCTATCCAAGCACATTAAGTGTTTGCACCATTCAAGAGCTCCCCTTTTCCACCGAATGATATATATTTGAGATCGTGGTGATATGGCTGGGTGTCCAGCAGAACACATACCCCTTCCACAGCTACAGCTACAGCTCAAAAGCAGTCTCCAACCAGAAGAAGTATTGTCTAGCCTCCCTGGCACCAGGACAGGCTGTGTCACTAGTTCTCTCAGGTAATGTGAGCAGAAGTCAGTCCCACTCTCAAATCAAGGGTTTTAAGAACTGTGTGTGCCTCTGCCATACATTTTCCGTTCCTTCTGCAGGAGGCAGATCATGGTGAGGCCTTAGAGGATTGCAGAATCAAAAAAAAAAAAAAAAGAAAGGGGTAAAGGTTTCAGAATCACTTTGCCTAGCAGGGATTGTTAAGGGAGCGAATAATGGAGTTATGTTGTAACAATAGCAGTATAGCCTACATTTGTGGGTGTTGTTAGTTGCCTTTGAGTTGGTGCTGACTCATGGCAATCCCACCTACAACAAAATGAAATCTTGCCTGGTCCTGTGCCATCTTTATGACGGTTGGTATGCTCAAGTTAGTTGTAGAAGGCACTGTGTATTTTGAGTGCCTTCCCACCTAGGGTGCTCACCTTCTAGCACTATATTGGACAATATTCTGTTGGGATCCATAGGATTTTCCTTGACTAAATTTTGGAAACAGATCACCAGGCCTTTCTTCCTAGTCTGTCTTATTCTGGAAGTTCCACTAAAACCTGTTCACTATGAGTGACCTTGCTGGTATTTGAAATACCAGTGGCCTAGCTTCGGTCATCACAGCAACATGCAAGCCACCACAGTACGACAAACTGACAGATGGGTGACAGGTAAACTTGCCTTTAGGAGGATAGAAATTATATCAAATTGGGACATAGAAAGTTTCCTCAGTTTTTTTTCTTTTCTTCCTTCCTCCCTCCCTCCTTGCCTCCTTCCTTTTCTTTCATTATAGTCTTTAAGCTCCCGTTGTAAAGACTGCCCGCTGTGGTAGGATATTGAAGTTGCATCCAGCCTTTTGACTTCACAAAGTATATGGTGGTGGATAGAGGTATATGAATATTATTTCATATGTAAAATATCTCTCAGAGAAATATTTCATTTTGAAATTGAAAATCTCATTTAAGTTTTTATTTTCGATATGTATGACACATGAGGCCTGTATATTACCAAAATTAAAGCAAAAATACAAACTTATTATTCAGTCCCCTTTCCAAAGGGATTATACCAGCAGCAAAAACACTAGTAGGCAATATTACCCACCCCCTTCCTACTTGTTTGGGGTCACTTAACCAGTAACTTCAACTATTTGGAAGAAAACAGAGCCTAGGTAGGAAGGACAATAGTCTTCTGGTCTTTCAAAATTGATGACTTGAAAAATCATGAATTTTCTCATAAATATAGTCCATCAGTTCTCTTGAGAAATCCTAATTTACTACTACTTTATATTCATTTGGAAACCCTGGTGGTGTAGTGGTTCAGAGCTACAGCTGCTAACAAAAAGGTTGGCAGTTCAAATACACCAGGCGCTCCTTGGAAACCCTATGGGACAGTTCTACTCTGTCCTATAGGGTCGCTATGAGTCAGAATCAATTCGATGGCAATAGGTTTGGCTTTTTTGTGTTTATATTCATTTGGATAAAATTAGTTATGTAGCATACTTAAAAATTAACTTAAAAGGGGAGAAAATGGAAGCAAAGGGACTTTGCCTTGAGCAAGGAGAGACAGATAGGGCCTAAGAGTTGGAAGAGTCCAGGAAACGATGAAATTAGACCACAGGTTTCAAAAGCATTTTAAAAAAAAAAAGCCTTTTCAGGTCAAGGCAAACATTATTTTGTTGTATGATTCAAAGTGGGGACCCTGAGCCCTGAAGAAATTATTAAATCCTGTTATATAGACCATATGAAGGCAAGAAGTGTAATATATTTAATAAATGTTGCCATCCTAAAGATTAAGCTTTGATGGCTGCTTCAAAAATGTTATAGTTGCTGTTGAATTGGTTCCAACTCATGGCAACATATTCATAAGGTTTTCACTGGCTAATGCTTTTCAGAAGTAGACTGCCGGACCCTTCTTCCTACTTTGGACACATTGTTAGGAGGGATCAGTCCCTGCAGAAGGATATCATGCTTGGCAAAGTACAGGGTCAGTGGAAAAGAGGAATACCCTCAACGAGGTGGATTGACACAGTGGGTGCAACAATGAACTCAAGCATAACAAGGATTGTAAGGATGGCGCAGGACCGGGCAGTGTTTCATTTTGTTGTGCATAGGGTTGCTATAAGTTGGAACTGACTCGAGGCACCTAACAACAACAACATGGCAACCTTAGGGATAACAGAATGAAGCATTGCCTGGTTCCATGCTATTCATGATTGTTGGTATGTTCAAATTCATGGTTGCGGTTATTGTGTAGTGCCTTCCAACCTAGGGGGCTCATTTTCCAGCACTATATCAGAAAATATTCTGTCGTGATCTAGAGTTTTTATTGGCTAATTTTTAGATGTATATCGCCAGACCTTTCTTCTTAATTTGTCTTAGTCTGAAACCTCCACTGAAATCTATCCACCATGGATGACCCTGCTGGTATTTGAAATACCGGTGGCATAGCTTCCAGCATCACAGGGATACTCAAGCCACCATAGCACGACGAACTGACAAACAGGTGGTAAACTTGGAAACGTGTTTGTGTGGAACAATTCATTTCCTAACAAGGCTAAGTAAATAGTGTTGCTTCAAAGGATATTAGGTCCTCTTTACTCAAAATTCAAAAATGTATGGTACTACCAAATGAATGTGAGCTACTATGGGGAAAAGTTCTGGAAAAAACACAGTAATGGAAGAAGACCCTGAAGTTTCTAGTGAAAAGGCAAATGGTTTGCTGACCTTCGGGTTCTTCCACAAGCGTTGTTGTTGTGTGACCTGTCTAATGTCCTAAAGTGTGCCCTCCTGGCTCCCACCTGAAATAAACAATGTCCCCGGTGCTGCACTGTCTTAGCTCATTCTTCAAGAATAGTATTTAACTGGAACTTGAAGTCACGCAGAGAAGACTTGTTAAAATAATGGAAATGCCAGCTCTGAGAGGTGGCCGTATCCTCGGGCTGCTCTTGCCTTTGACTCACCAGTAATTTTCCTACACCTCCAACCCTCCAGCTTTTGTGCTAAGGACAGATTAAACTTGTTCTCTTCTGAGAGAGAAGATCTTGAAGAGGCTCCACCAGTGCAGCCAATAATCAGGGCAAGCACTCATCTTTCAAGGTCACCAATGGCCTGCAGCCTAGCCTGGCTGACACAGCAGCTGCTGGAGCAAAGCTGCTGGGATTTAAGACACCATAAAGGTCCCCCAGCTACTCCGTATGCCAGTAAAACATTGTTTTCCAGTCCTGTTTTGTCTAAGGCAATCGTGTTCTTTATTTCCTCTGTGCAGTTATGTGAATGTAATATTCTTCTCCACTTTGTATCCCAAAGTGCCCTTTAATATTGGATGGCAAACAGCTGGCAAACGTGCCTCTCTCTAAAGTGGATAATGGGGACCTTTGGTGCCTGCAGTGAATCGAGGAGATTTTTGGATGGGTGGAGCTACAGAAAGGATAAAATTATAAAAATGGCAAGAAGCAAGTCTGTCTCACCAAGTCTGTAATAGGTCTTCAAATTTTGCAAAGGAACAGATGGGCAAGAGCTCTTTTCTTGATTCGGAATTAACAAATCTGACGATCTGACTATGCTAATCTGAGGAGGGTTTAGCATAGAGCATATGTGTTTGGATTTAGCATATTTCTTATTTACAAGCAAAACTAAATTTAATTTCTCCTTCCCACTTTTTGAGGCCATTTTTGCAGGTTTTAGAAATGTGTTTGGAGACCTTGAGAAAGCATTCCACGTTGTCTCTGATACTAGGATTACGCCCACGTTTGTCTCGCGCCATTTTCAAACTGGTACGAGCTCCTGTATAGAAATCATTTCTCTAAGAATCACATTAGATAAGCAATTTCCCTGTCCCCACTCACCACCCTTATTCTGCAGTCCAAAACCCACAAAACAGTATTTTGTCGAATGCCACCCTCTGTGTAAAAACAACAATCTTACATTTTCACAATGCCAAATGGTTTATGGAGTATTTTCTCATGCATTATTTATTCTTATATTTATTCAATAACATAAACAGACTTGAAATATGCCTTCACATCATAATTCTAAGGTTAGCTTGATCAAAAAAAGAAAGGCCTAAGGTTATTTGGCTCTTACATTCAATGCAAAATATCAATTTCCCTGAGAAAGTGATTTTTTAATTTGGGTCCAAGCATCACCTGTATCAATATCACCCAGAAGGTTGAAGCGTGAGGTTGTTGGTTAAAATGTTTAATTCCTAAACATTCTATAGAAGAATCCTGATCAAAAAGGGGAAAAAGAGAACAGAATTTCAAAATCTCATGGATTCCAGACTTTCTGGAGCCATGGAGGCTTGTGAACTTCTAAAACTATTGTCCTGAGGTAATCTTTAAACCTTACACTTTAAACCAAAAATACCCCCTGCAGTCTTCTTTAAACCAAATAGATTAACTTCATTAGCCCATTGAGCTCTCTTAAAGAATTGTCTCTGTGGGATCACAATGACAACAGCAACTTGAAATGTTAGATAGGAAGCTAATGGTGAAGGAACAATTTAAAAAAGGAGAGTGAGAATGGTTGCACAACCTGAAGGATGTAATCAATGTCACTGAATTGTACACGTAGAAACTGTTGAATTGGTGTATGCTTTGCCATATATTCTCAACAATGACAAAAAATTAAATGAATTATTTCTTAAAAAACAAGTGTTTGATTTTTGCTCCACCCAGACACTGGGGATGAGGATTTCTTCAGGTGGGCCAGGACGTCTCTGTTCTGAGCCATTTTCCAAGCAATTCCAGACACTTTAAAGTGGGTCTCATCAATTCTTCACAAATACGATGACTGCATAAATTAAGTTCTTTCTCTCTTTAATTAGTCAAGAAAGTTCTTAATGCTGTTGTTAGCTGCCATCCAGTCTGCCCTCAACTCATGGTGACCCTGTGCACAATGAAACGAAACCTTGTGTAGTCCTTCACTGTCCTCTTGATCAGTTGCAGAATGAACCATTGTGATCCATAGGGTTTTCACTGGCTGATTTTGGGAAATAGATCACCAGGGCTTTTGTCCTAGTCCGTCTTAGTCTGGAAGCTCCACTGAAACCTGTTCTGCATCAAAGCAAAATGCATGTCTCCATTAGCAGACAAGTGGTGGCTGGGCGTGAGGTGTATTGGCCTGGAATTGAACCCTGGTCTCCCACAGGGAGGGCGAGAATTCTACCACTGAGCTACTTCTGCCCCCAATAAAAAAAATAGACCTGTGGAAAATACAGTGATCAGCCCTGCAACTTTCTAAGATGATGACTAGTTTATTAAAATTTGAAAGCACTGCTAGCAAACTACGATTGCACAGTGTAATACAGGTGATAAATGTTTTGAGAGGTCAAATGTGGGAAAACCTGCTCCCAACTTTGTGTTCTGGAAAGAGGTTGGAGGTAGATTTTGAAAGGGTAGATAGTTTTGATAAAGAGGTTAGGACAGAGAAAGACTCAAGTAAAAACAGAAAAGAATAAGGCATGTTCACAGGTCAGCCAGCAGCACGTAAAGACAGGGCCTGCCTACTCCCACAGGCAATAAAAACGTATGTTGTTTGTATCAAAATTTCAAACAGTAACAAATTGGCCAAAAACTCACCTGATTTTTATTATCACCATGATTATCCAGTTTTAAACAATTTCAGTGCTAAAATACACCTTCCCTAAAAAAAAAGTTCTAAACAATTGCTCTAGTTACTGTTAAGTTTCTGTACTCTGTATGTAAGCTCCTTAGTATATATTGTATGATACATGGCCATGATTTCAGGGGACTTATCTACATGCGTCTGTTTGGAAAGTGAATTGGTAAAGTTTTGGGATCATGTAAGCTTACTCTGGGCACAATCCATGCCACCAAATCTGGTGGTATTATATGTACCTGAGTTTAGACAGTAGATGTGAAATAGAAAATATTAGTGCTGTGATTATAAAAATGAAGCAACAGTTAATCAGTCATAAAAAAGAATGAAGTTCCCTTACATGCTACGATATACCACCCACCACCTGCTGCTGTTGAGTCAATTCTGACTCATAGTGACCCTTTAGGACAGAGTAGCACTGCCTCATGGAGTTTCCAAGGAGAACCTGGTGGATTGGAACTGCCAACCTTTTGGTTACCAGCCATACCTCTTAACCACTATGCTACCAGGGTTTCCTGCTACAACATGGATGAACATAAAAAACAGTATATTGAGTGAAATAAGCCAGTTACAAAAGGACAAGTATTGTATGATCCCACACACATGAAATATCTAGAATATGCAAATTCATATTGACAGAAAGTAGAATAGTGGTTAACAAGAGCTGAGGTAGAGGGCAGAAGCAGGAGTTATTGCTCAATGGGTGTAGAGTTTCTGCCTCAGGTGATGAAAAAATTTTGGAAATAGGTAGTGGCTATGGTTGGGCAACATTGGGAATGAAATCAATGCCACTGAATTGTACACTTAGAAATGGTTAAAATGGAAAATTTTATGTTATACATCTTTTACCACAGTAAATTTTTTATAAAGAAGGAAAGAAAGGAAGGAATAGAACTTCAGTTACTCCAACTCTGTTATTCTGTGACCACTTCAAGTTTAAAATATAACACAGTAAAACAGAAAGCAAACTGAGAGGAGGGGTAATATATTTATTTGATAAATGCACATTTTAGTTCATATATGAAATATTTTAATGAATTTGAGTAATATCAGGCTTGATTGAAGTACAGTGAAACACAAAGTTTTTTTTTAATGTTTCTTAAAGATCACTGTGCTAAAATCACAGAGAAGTCAATTAATTATGGACACAACAAAATATAATAAAGTGAATACTTGCATAGAAAATAAATCAAATTTTGAAGAATGCCAAGAGGAACAACCAAAGATGCTGGTTCTACATGGCCAAAAAAAAAATTAAGTGGGTGATGCTTAAATGCCTTGATTGTTTTCATCAAAAGCTGGGAGCTCATTACAAAGCAAGGGGTAAAATGCTGCCAACATTTGTTTCATTCAGCAATTTTCTCTGATTGTTGGAGAAAAAGAAAGGGTTTGGAAATTTTAACAAGAAATCATAGTAGTTTATGATAAATTTTCTGGTAATGTTTTCAGTGGGATTTTTTTTTTTTCTACAGAGCCATTTAAAAGATACTAGAATCAAACCTGAAGAAATAAAATTTTGATTTCTGGGATTTACGGTAAAATGGGGTTTTGTGCATCCGGGTGGTGAAAATGGTTAACATGCTGGACTTCCAATCCGAAAAGCTGTCAATTCTGGTCCACCCAAAGGCACCTCAGAAGAAAAGTGATCGACTTCCAAAAAAAATTAACCATTGAAAACCCTATGGAGCACAGTTCTACTCTGACACACTTGAGGTCTCCTTGGGTTGGAATTGACTCAACAACTGGTCAGTTGGTCATAGTGTACATATCACACCCTTTCTTGCGCATTCTCCTCTGAGTGCTTATTGAGGTTTCCACATTGTTACCATCAAAATCAGAGGCTGTGAATATTCTTGTTTCTGTTTCCCTAGGTTCACACTCACACCTAGTAGCTGAGTGACTCGATCACAGAATATACATTGCTTAAACTTGCTATATTGTTCTTTAAGAACTTATGCAAAATGTATTCTCAAAGTGATGTGTCAAAGTTCCCATTGCAATTCTCACCAACAGTTGTCACTGTCAGTTTTTAGGCTTTACAAATACGAGTGCTAAATGTTCTATCACTGTGGCTTCTTTTTCATTCTCCAGATTACTTAGTAAGGTTGAACATCTTTTTTTTTTTTTTTCTTGTAAATCCAGTTTTCATAGCCCTTATTCTGTAAATCTTATTGGTTTTTCACACCCTCTACCAACATTGTACTCTTGTAATTGTACAAAGTGGCATTTTTGTATTTGGCAGTTGTTTTGCTTACAAATGTAACACCTAAAAGTAATCATTTTGAAGTTACTTATATATTACTTTCCAGGGATTTAGTCATTTTTAATTCTCTGTGCTAATGGTTGCTATTGGGTTTACAATGAACCTCTGAATGATGGTGGTGTCCTGTGTTTGGAATGAGTTCATTACTTTATAATTTCTTGTTAAAACAGAAATGTTGAGAAAATACTCGTGCCGTGTTCTGCAGTGATACAGAGAGTGCTGCTGTTTTGGGACATAACAATAATTCAACCAAAAACAAACCTTAGCAATCTAATTGAAACATGCATAAGAATTTGTGAACAGGAAAACAAAACAAGAACATGAAGTCGATGATGCTGGTCTGTGTTTTACAAAATCCTAAATTCTAATCTGGCCTATCAGGTCTTACTTTTCTGACCTCACTTCCTTACTTTCTTACTCACGTGGAGAAGGGCAATGCCGTGAGCCTCTCCCTCTCCTTAGAACAGACCCCACTCCTGTCTGCTCCAGGGCATCCTAGGAGCACTTCCTTCTTCCTGAAATCCCATTCTTGGGTCTTTTCAGGCCCTGATGGAGCTGTCAAATTCACCACCAAGCACCAAAGTACCCAATCTCTGTCTATCATGTTCTTTTGCTGAATTTTCTTCGTAATGCATTTTCATTATCTAATACTGTCTTGTTTATTATTTTTTTTAACTTTTTATTTTCTGCTTCACCATAAACCCCAAGAGGTGAGGGTACCTGTGTATCCCAGAGCCTAGAGCAGTGGCTCATTGCTGATAGTAAGTGTAGTTTGAAGGCTCACCAGTTCAGGGTCCCATAAGATGGCACACACTTCTCACATTAAGTACATGAAAACACACAAAGCTAGGAAAGCGCCCTAGTTATGACTGTTGTAATTCAAGAATGGGAATTCCAGAACAGTTAATTGTGCTCATGAGGAATCTTGACATAGATCAAGAGGCAGTTATTAGGACAGAATGAGGGGACACTGAGTGGTTTAAAGTCAGGAAAGGTGTGCGTCAGGGTTATATTCTTTCACCATACCTATTCAATCTATATGCTGAACAAATAATACAAGAAGCTGAACTATATGAAGAAGAACCGGGCTCAGGATTGGAAGAAGACTCATTAACAACCTGCTTTATGCAGATGACACAACCTTGCTTGCTGAAAGTGAAGAGGTCTTAAAGCACTTACTAATGAAGATCAGAGACCATAGCCTTCGTATGGATTGCACTTCAACATAAAGAAAATGAAAAACCTCACAACTGGACCAGTGAGCAACATCATGATAAATGGAGAAAAGATTGAAGTTGTCAAGGATTTCATTTTACTTGGATCCACAATCAACAGCCATCGAAGCAGCAGTCAAGAAATCAAACAACGCATTGCATTGGGCAAATCTGCTGCAAAGGACCTCTTCAAAGTGCTGAAGAGCAAAGATGTCACCTTGAAGAATAAGGTATTCCTGACCCAAGCCATGGTATTTTCAATTGCATCATATGCATGTGAGAGCTGGACAATGAATAAGGAAGACTGAAGAAGAATTGATGTCTTTGAATTGTGGTGTTGGCGAAGAATATTGAATATACCATGGACTGCCAAAAGAATGAACAAATCTGTCTTAGAAGAAGTACAACCAGAATGCTCCTTTGAAGCAAGGATGACGAGACTCCATCTTACATACTTTGGACATGTTGTCAGGAGGGATCATTCCCTGGAGAAGGACATCACGCTTGGCAGAGTACAGGGTCAGCGGAAAAGAGGAAGACCCTCAAAGAGGTGGATTGACACAGTGGTTGCAACAGTGAGCTCAAGCATAACAATGATTATAAGGATGGTAAAGGGCCAGGCAGTGCTTCGTTCTGTTGTGCATAGGGTAGCTATGAGTCAGAACTGACTCGATGGCACCTGACAACAACAACAATTCATTTTCTGTATATGGAGTGCCAAACACTGGGATTTTAAGTGGAAAAATAATTCTATGACATTAGACTAATTGAGAGGAGCCCTGGTGGTGCAATGGTTAAGTGTTTGGCTGTTAACCAAAAGGTTGTTAATTTGAACCCACCAGCCATTCCAAGGGAGAAAGATGTGGCAGTATGATTTCTTAAAGATGTACAGCCTTGGAAACCCTATGGGACAGATCTACGTCTCCTATACTGTTATGAGTCAAAATCAACTCGATGGCAATGGCTTTTTTTTTTTTGGTTTTAGACTAGTTGAGGGGAATTTGAATGATAGTTGTGGTTATGGTTTTGGTAGATGGATAAGGGACATATGTGTGAAAATAAAGCTGCCAGAGCATAAGATCAGCCGACTTAGGATTTCAGTGTTCTCCTTATTCAATAACTTTGTTTTAGAGAGAGAGACTTCGGTGCCTGGCAGCAGAAAATATAGACCAAGCTCATAAGTATGCAATGAATAATATTCAAGTAATTATTATAGCTCAATCTAGAATATGGATGCCAGAGAAGCTCTGGGCAGAAAAAAACCACCTCGGAGTTACCTTTTTAATCATATTCCAAAAGAAACCATCCAACACAGAGACCTGGCTTATGGTTAATGGATTAGGTCTTTGCAGATAGTCTCTGAGGTCTAAAAATAAATAAAACAATAAGTTAGGCATGGATTCTTTATTTAGATGCTTTTTAGAATATGAAAAGAGGTAGTCTCGTGTTCTACATGATACACTTAAATGCATTAAAAACATGAATGTAGTAAGCTGTAGAATCAAATCCCATATTTCACAGTCTACTAGTTCAGAAAAAAAAACTGACAATTCAAAGAGCTATGTGTTGACACTTATCTTTGTTCGCAAATGCTTTTTATTCCAGATATGACTAAATAGTAGTACAAACATATTTGCAGGGGAACATTTCAATTACTTCAGAAAGTGCAATCAGGAAACAATCTATAAAAGATATATTTCTGGGAGAAGTTGCAGATTTGGGTGATTAGCATCTTATTCTGATCACCCCCAAAGACCGTTTGTGGAGATCATCTCTTATTACTGTTACTAGTATTTTTGCATTGTTAGTGCTAACGTGTAAGTATCGCCATGGTTTTTATAGACAGATATATATAAATACCAACACAGAGAGTGAGATAGAGAAATACGCAATACTTTGCTTAACGTCACCAATAACGTCATACGTGTTTATCAACAAAGGAACTGATTAATTTTCTTAGTCTAAGAAGTATAACTCAGAAAGGCCTTTTTTTTCTATTAGATTGACTAAACTAGAAGTCATCATTTCTGAATCCAGAATTTAAAATACTTTGTTGCATGTTGCTGAACACCTGTTTCCATATATATGTACTGTTGTCCATCTAAACTCATAAGAAATTAAAATTTCTCAGCATTTTATATGTTATTATAAAAAGAAGGCCTAAAGTTAATAGCTCAAATTGTACCCAGCTCCACTAATGTCTGTTGAATATAGAGACACTCAGTTCTCATCTCTAATCAAAGAATTTCTTAGACCAAGTTCAATGCTCCCTGGCTGAGAGCATTGCATATGTATTTCAGAAGCCCTCATTACCTGTAATCAATTTTGTAACTTTAAATCGTGCTGATAATAATCTACTACAGTAGAGTCCATCTACAGATGGAATCTAGGTAGATATATAGTCTAGTAAACTGAGTTCCTTGAGGGCTTCCTTCTTTACCTCATAAGCCTACTTCAGCCTGTAAATCAGAGCTGTTGGAATAATTGAGGGAATGAGTGTAGAAAACATTCAGTCCATGGTGTGTTAACAACTGATAGTTCACCAAAGTCTTGACCAATTCCTAGACTGAGAACATGCTTAGGTATACAATGAAGTAAGACAAACTTTGCTTCTAATTAATAGCTGTTACACACTTGAGATTACATATAGAAATGAGAAATGACTAAAAAAAAAAATAATAATAATACCATCAACCCCTCTCCCCCTCCCCCAAAAAGTATATCCCCTATATAATCCTTATATCTTTAGCTAGGGCTGCAGGTGTTATGGGTAAAAGGTTCTTGCCTCTCACTGGTTCAGAATGAGCAGGTAAGGCACATACAGTTCTCCACAATAGCAAAGCTTTATTGAAGAGGCTTGCAAGCAGAGACAAGGAGGGCCTAGAGCAAAGCATACCCTGGTCTTACAGAACAAAAGACGAGCCTGAGTTTTTAAAAGTTTTGGGGCAGGAAAAGATTCATGTTTATTAACAGACACAGGCGGGGATATGTTAACTAAGGTGCGCACGCAGCAGCTTTCCAAGGTGGCTCCTGTCCCAAGGCCTCTGGGATTTGTAACAGTGCTTATTATGGAGTGTCATGCCTGTGCAGTCTCTCACTCCCCCGGTTCAATTCCCCAGCTGGGGCTGCAGCCCCTCACTGACCCTAGTGGAAGGTCATGTTTATTTTGCATATTAAGAATTTAGGAAAATTCTGAACTAGCTTGTTAGATTACTTCTAGAATTTCAAACTAATAAACTCAAGACATTTAGCAGATCGTGTTTTTGAAAAGGAAAAGAAAGCCACCACATGGAGACAATTTAAGTAAAATTAAGGGAGACAGGTATTACATTATTTAAATGTGCAGTCTAAAACTATGTATTGAAAGTTACAGCCCATTAATGTAAATTATTTTGCGGTGAAAATATCTAATTATCTCTCCCAGACAACAAATATAAATGTAAATGTTTCAACCTGATCATTTCAACGTGCCAGGAGAGAAAGTGCATAACTAGGAACGTAGAGTAAGTCCCAAAGTCGAATTGTCTGTGAATTTCACTGTCGCATCCCTGATGTGTTGGTTTCTGGTGCTTCTTTTATAGAAAAAGGGAAAGAAAATTGTATTTAATTCTTTGTGTACGTGTTGAAATTACACTTCGATAACAGCAATTATTTCATGTGGTAAATGATGGCAAATGATTTTTTTCTGTTTTATTTCTATCCTTAATTATTTGTTTATAGATAATACATATTTTTCTGTCATTAAATAGACTATTTAGAGCAACTTTAGATTTACATAAAAATTGTGCAAAAAGAACAGTGTTCCCATAGATCCCTCTCTCCTGCACACTATTCCTACTGTTATTAACATCTTGCGTGGGTGTGGCACATTCATTACAATTGATGAACCAGTATTGGTACGTTGTGATTAACTAGAGTCCGTAGTTACATGATGGTGGCTCAGTGGTAGAATCCTGGCCTTCCACGCGGTAGACCCCAGCCAATGCACCTCACATGCATCCATCATCCGTCTGTCAGTGGAGGCTTGCGTGTTGCTATGACGTTAAACAGATCATAGTGGAACTTCCAGACTAAGGCAGATGAGGAAGAAAGGCCTAGTGATCTACTTCTGAAAATCAGCCACTGACAACCCTGTGGATTAAAATGGTCCAATCTCATTGTTGCAATGAGTCGGGGGTTGGCTTGACAGCATCTAACAAAAACAACAAGATAGTTCACATTGGGTTCGCTCTGTGTTGTACAGGCCTATGGTTTTTGACAAATCAACAATATCATGTGTCCCTTATTAAAGGATCATATAGAATAGTTTCACTGCTCTAAAAATGCCCTGAGCTCCACCTAGTCATCCCCTGTCCCCTCCCCTGTTCTGGAAACTACTGATCTATTTGCTGTCTGTATAGTTTTTCTTTTCCTAGAATGTCGTATAGTTGGAATCACACAGTATGTGGCTTTTTCAGACTGGCTTCTTTCACTTAACAATATGCATTTAGTGGAGAATTTTTTTTTTTTTTTAAGTTACACCTCTGATGGTTCTCACTAAAATGCATCCCAAAAGTGAATGTATATAAATTATTTAAGGATTTTTCACTCACTGACTTCATGATTAGCCAGAAGTTGTGTATGAAAATAGAATACTAACCTTATTTCTTAGTCTTTCTGATGTTAAAGGCAAATAGAATACTACAAAGCTTTAGGTTTAAAATACACACTGAAACAGATAATTTTATAATGCAGACAAGTGTCCAGAGATCCGTAGAGGTTATGACTTCACCGTGTTTTATTTACAAACATTTTCAGAGCAGGTGCTTGTTTACTTTTCTGTTTTGACGTATCTGAGCTCTTGTTGACATCACAGCAGCAGAAGCGAATATGTGGCTGTGGTCTCAAAAGTGCCTTTTAGCTATGAAAATCTAGGATTCTGTTACCAAACGAGGAGGCTGCAAACAAAGGCTTCCTTTATAATGAGGGCAGAAAAACCTTCCCATACAAGGAGAAGAAATAAAGTCGTTGGCTCACCTTTTTCCCCTAATTTTAGGGTGCTTGTTTTATTAGGTGCCATTGAGTTAGTTCTGACTCATAGCTGCCTTATGAATACCAGAACTAAACTTTGCCTGGTCCTGTGCAATCCTCACAACTGTTATTATGTTTGAAATCATTGTTGCAGCCACTGTGTCAATCCATCTCAATGAGGCTTGTTACAGACTGAATTGTTTTCCCCCCAAATTATGTGTTGTAAATCCTAACCCCAATACCTGTGGTTATAATCTCATTTGAGAATAGTTTTTCTTTGTTATGTTAATTAGACAGTATTAGTGCAATGTACGTTTTAAGTCAATCTCTTTTGAGATGTAAAGGAGATTAAACAAGCAAGCAAGCAGAGATGGAGGAAGATAGATGCCACTCCACAGGAAGATCACCAAGGAACCAAAGAATAAGGACCTTCCACCAGAGCCCACAGAGAGAAAGCCTTCCCTTAGAGCTGGTGCCCTGAATTTGAACTTCCAACTTCCTAACTGAAAAAATAAATTTTGATTTGTTAAAGTCACCCACCCACTTGTGGTGTTTCGTTATAGCAGCACGAGATAACTAAGACAAAGGTCTTCCTCTTTTTCGCTGACTCTCTACTTTATCAAGCATGACATCCTTCTCTAGGGACTGGTCCCTCCTGATAACATGTCCGAGGTAAGTGAGATGAAGTCTCCCCATCCTTGCTTCTAAGGAGCATTCTGGCTGTACTTCTTCTGAGACAGGTCTGTTTGTTCTTCTGGCAGTCCATGGTATATTCAGTATTCTTTGGCAACACCATAACTCAAAAGCATCAATTCTTCTTCAGCCTTCCTTATTCATTGTCCAGCTTTTCCATACATATGAGATGATTGAAAATACCATGGCTTGGGTCGGGCACACCTTAGTCCTTAAGGTGACATCTTTGCTTTTTAACACCTTAAAGAGGATCTCTCTTGTTTAATTAGTTGAGAAACACAAATTTAATCTATATTTTTATAGTGGTGTGCTTCATTGTGTTTTCTCAGTAGAATCTAAGTACAATTTTTAAAAGTTCAGTCTATAGATCCCATTTCAGTGGTTCAAGAACATTGAACAATTTAATAGAGAGGTATGAGGTCTATATCATGGAGGGACTCAATGGAAGTGGGTTGGATTTTATTGTACAGGCAGTTTTGAGCCATTGAGCAGTAACTGTACAAGATCTTCATTTTAGGAAGACCAGTTGTGACAGGTTCAGAATTTGGGGAAGGACTCAGAACCAAGAGAGCCATTGATCTAGAAAACAAGAAAGAGCCCAGCTGAGAGTTTATCATTGTCCAACCAGGGCAGTGGGAATGGTAAGGAGGGGGTGTGTTAGGAGGGAGATGCTGAAATTCTGGGGGCTGGATGTAGGCAGAGGATAAAAAGATAAATCAAAGATGATCTCCAATTTATGGCTTGGGTTCTAGTCATTTAATAATACCAATAATAATAGTAGTAGGAAGAAGGAGAAGAAGGGAAAGAAGAGGAAGAGAAGGAGAAGAAGAAGGAGGAGGAGGAGGAGAAACGCAGATCTGGAAAATAAAGTAATTTGATTTTGTGAAAATGAAAAAACAAAAAGGAAAAAGTAAAAAAAAGAAAAAACTGATGGGCTTCATGTATCCTTAAACTCTATTCTGGCAGTAGCATTGTATCAGGCAGTTGGCATTGGCAATGTGAGCCTTAACCTCAAATTTCCTGCACTTGAGCCCACCCTACCCAGGCCCTTGGGATGCAGCGACCTCTTCTGCTGAGTTTGTTCTTGAAACACCCCTCCTGAGACACTGTGCTCTTTGCAAGCTTCTCCATGGTTTCCATATGCCCAAGCTCCAGGGAAACTCTATTTGACATATGTAGATGGCTAAAATAGAGGGTGATAGACTGTTTTCCTATATTTATATCGTATTTATAGTGTTAAAAAGCAAAGATGTCACTTTGATGGCTGAAGTGTGCCTGATCCAAGCCATGGTATTTTCAGTTGCCTCATATGCCTGTGAAAGCTGGACAGTGACAAAGAAAGTTGGAAGAAGAACGTGACACATTTGAACTGTGGTGTTGGTGAAGAATTTTGAACATACCACAGACTACCAGAAAAATGAACAAATCTGTCTCGGAGGAGGTAGAGCCAGAATGCTTCTTAGAAGCCAGAATGGTGAGGCTTCCACTGCTTCATTGGACACATCATTAGGAAAGATCAAAGGCTAGAAGAGCAAATCATGTTTGGGAAAGTGGAGGGCCAACAAAAAGAGAGAAACTCCACATGAGATGAATTGACATAATGGCTACAACAATGGGTGCAGACAGAGTAACAACTGTGAGGATGGCGCAGGACTGCTCAGTGTTTCATTGTGTGATACATAATGCTGCCATGAGTCAGAGCCAATTCGAAGGCAGCTAATGACAACAGGGTATATTCCACTTTAAGGTGTTCTTATTTATGTTTAAAAAGAAGTTGAAACAATGTTGAAAAGTATTTTATTTATGAGGCTTCACACTAAAAATTCCCTTAATCCAACACAAGTGGCTATCAATGTGATATTTTCCTTCTGCTCTCTGGTCATAAGCACTTAGCACAGGGTCTCCACCGCAGGATGCAGTGGGGCTAGGAAAAAATTCAGAGCTGGATTTGATCGCTCGCATCTCATGTCTTCCACTTTTGCCGATAGATGTCCCTGTAGCAAATGAAAGCACTTTGAACGGAGTCCAGGGATGTAATTAAGTGAGACAATACAGATGCCAGAATTTAAATGCTGCCAGCTTTGTGTAATTTAATTAATACTGTGGAGAGGAAAAAATGCTAGCCAGTGCAGTATTTTGTGAAGTTAAGAGCTGCTGACTAAAGGCATCATTCCAACAGAAACCAGAGAAATAAAAAGTTGCTCTATAGATGGCTCTATTTGATTAGCAATGACAATCAAATCTCAAATACTGTTTATCATTCCACGGTTGACAACTTAAGAGAGTAAGGAAATTATCTATAGAAATTCCAACAGCCTGCAATTGTTCCTTACTGCACTCATTGCACAGTACCTGTCCTTTGGGATAATGTTTCAGGCTCTGTTACTTATAGCACCTGCTTCTTTGGTCTACTCACTGGACTTTATTATGAGGTTCCTCTTTATAGACGAGAACAGAGGGAGGTAACTTTGAAGGGAAAGAAAAATTCTCTGGTGTAAGAATACAAATACATCAGTGTTGTTATCACCAGCTTTTATTTATCTTTTACTCAGCCAAGACATTTTGATAAATATATATTTCATCTTCCTCAGAGAAGTAGCAGATAATGCCTTAGATGCAGGCTCAAAATCAATTTTGGTAATGACTGTGGGTATAGCTCACAGCTCCCTCAGTGAAATAAGGGAACATGAAAAGAGAAAGGAAGTCTGTGATCAACAAAATACTCAAATAAGGTCCTCTTGTCTCCAGTAGCTCCTAATTCACAGTTTATGGATTTTGAATGAGGGAAAACTACTTGAAATTTCAAAGAGTTGGGGGTTTAAAATTTGTCTTTATTTAAAATGTCCCTGCTTTTCTCTTTGTACTTCATAGCTCTTTTCAAAACTTCCATCCATAGCTCACAGGAACACTGACCTCCCTAGGAAAAAAAAAAAACAAAACAAGGAGATGAAAACAGGGAGAAATGGAAATGTACAACACGATGAAGGTCAAGGGCATCATCACTCCTGTGACTTGAGTCTTATTTCTTCTCTCTGGACACATCATCCTCAAATTGTTTCTTGTTCACTATCTGTCCATTTTCATTTAATGTGATCATAGCTAAATGATGTAGTCAGATTCACAGCTTTAGATGAAATACAGATTCAATATAACCAAGATGAGATATTGCAGGAATTGTTCTGTTTTTGATGGTTCAGTAGTGTGCATGCCACATAATTCAAGTTTAATTACATTAAAACACATTTCCTCTATTTAAATTAAAAATATGTAAAATGGACACTTGGATCATGCTCAAAGTACCTAAGTTTCAGAAAATTTAGTCCCTGGGAAAGGGCAATGACTAAGGCAGAGACAAAACCCCTTAGACCATCATCTTGTCTAAGGAGATGCTTGGCTTCTCCACTGCTGAGCAATAAAGTACCCAAAACTAAGTGGCCTAAAACAAGCATTTTATTGGCTCATGATTCTATGCAACAGAAATCTGGGCAGGGCTTGGCTGGGCATTTCTTTTGCTCTTCATGACGTTGTCTGGGGTCATGAAATTATAGTCAAATGGCAACTGAGGTTGGAACATCTATACTGGCTTCACTCCCAGGTCTGCCATCTTGGAGGAGAGGCTGGAAGGCTGGGCCTCTCTCTTTCTCTCTCCACTGGTCCAGCTCAGGCTTCTTTATTTGGTGGCTGGATCCCATGAAAGTGTTCCAAGGGGAACAAAGGCAGGAGCTGCATCCAGGGTCACACAGCATTGCTTCTGCTGGATTCTCCTGGTCAAATCCAGGCAAAAGGTCAAGTAAATATAAATAGACTCCACCTCTCAACAGAAGGAGTACCAAATAATTTGCAACCATCTATAAATCTACCAGGAGTCCCTGAGTGATGCAAACAGTTAATGTGCTCAACTGCTAAATGAAAGGTTGGAGGTTTGAGTCCACCTGGAAGTGACTTGGAAGAAAGGCCTAGCTATGTACTTCTGAAATATCAGTCATTGAAAACCCTGTGAACACAGCTCTACTCTGGCACACATGGGATTTCCATGAGTTAGAATCAACTCAATGGTAACTGGTTTTTATAATCTACCAAAATCAGTCTTCTGGCCACAAATTATTAATATTCTCTTAACCCTTCCCAAGACCCCCATGAGGCTCATTCCATTGTGGCATCAGGCTCATGCCCAAAGTTCAGGAGCTCAGCATCTAAATCCCTTTCAGGTACCGATAAGTCTTCTCCAACAGAGTTCATAAGGTGGAGAAACCTGTGAATTAAAGGATAATTTATCTGCGCTCCACACGCAAAATATACCATGGGGAGGCAGGAACAGGATAACTGCCAGGGGAAATGCAGAGCACACAGCAATTCAGAAATCCATCCACGCAGTCATTGCCCATTTCCCTGATCATTGATGAGGACCCAGCTCCTCCCCATCACAGCTGTTCTCCTCAGCATTTGGTGCTTTCCTTTGGGCTTTGGCTCTTATCTTCTGAATCACCTTTATTTTCTATGAGAATGGTCTATGTTTGCAACAGAGATACTGTCCGCCCTCTGCATATTCGAGGAAAGGAGACATCTTTAAATTCTGAATTGTCTTTAACCCTTTCGGTCCAAGCCGATATAGCTTCTTAGCCCTTTCTTGACCCATTCAGGATACCACCCACTTTTCCCAGCTCTCAGGTTCTTCGAAGGTATACTTTTGCCACTGAAAGTTTTTGCTGCCCTCTAGTGGGGACTTGCATAAGGGTGAAAGGCGAAAGAAACATTAGTTGAAGCAAAATAAGGGTGATTCAGAGCGCAGAGCCAAAGCCTAAAGCCCAGCAGCAGTCAGGAAATCAAATGACATATTGCATTGGTAAAAATCTGCTGCAAAAGATCTTTTAAAGTCCTAAAAAACAAAGATGTCACTTTGAGGACTAAGGCACACCTGACCAAAGCCATGGAATTTTCAATGGCTTCATAAGCATGTGAAAGCTGGATCATGAAAAAGGAAGACCAAAAAAGAATTGATGCATTTGAATTGTAGCGTTGGTGAAGAATATTGAATATACCACGGACTGTCAGAAGAACTAACAAATCTGCCTTGGAAGTACAGCCAGATGCTCCTTAGAGGCATGAATGTTGAGACTTCATCTCACTTACTTTGGACATGTGATAAGGAGGGACCAGTTCCTGGAGAAGGGCATTATGCTTGGTAAAAATGAGGGTTAACAAAAAAGAGGGAGACTCTCAACAAGATGGATTGACACAGTGGCTGCAACGATGGGCTCAAACATTGCAATTACTGTGAGGGTGGTGAAGAACAGAGCAACTGTTCACTCTGTTTTACATAAGTTTACTGTGAGTTGGGGCCTGCTAGATGGAACCTGACAACAATAACAACACTGAACAAAAGTCATGCTTACAGATCTCTTTAAGTCAGGCTTCTGTCTGCACTGGGCTGTGAGTCATGGCATTAGGAGAAAATGTCCTTAAGATTATTAGAAGTACTTTTATCTAGACCAGACTTAAAGGTGTGATAGAGGCTACAGGAACCCCTGAAACTGCAGGCTCCGGACGCTCTGTTAACCCAGAACTGAAACCATTCCCAAAGCCCACTCTTCCGACAAAGATTGGACAAGATTATAAAACAAAAAGTAATAACGTGTGAGGGGTGTGTTTCTTAGTTCAATGGGATACGCAAGATCAAATGGGTAGCTTCAATCTCGAGGTAAGATGAGAAGGCAGGAAGAGATAGGAACTGGTCGAATGGGCACAGGGAGTCTGGGGTTGAAAGGGATTGCAACTAATGACACAAAACAAAACAATATGTGTATAAATTTTTGTATGAGAAATTAACTGGAGTTGTAGACATTCACCTAAAGCACAATTTAAAAAACTAAATAAAAAGCCGTTGGGACTAGGGGACACTCTGAGAATATTGCCCTGAGAGACTCCTCAAATCTTGAACTGAAACTAATCCCCAAGGTCACCTTGTAGCTAAATAACCAATTGGCTCAAAAAAAAAAATGAATATCACCCATAAGTACTGTGCTCCTTTAAAGAATCTCCTATATGAGACCAAATGGTCAACAATTACTTTAAGACAAAAATGAGACTGTAAGGGAGCAGGAAAACTAGATTAATGGAAACCAGAACAAACAGAACAGAAATAATGAAAATGGTCACACATTGTGAAGAATGTACCAACTTGTGTAGAAATTGTTGAATGGGAACCTAAACTTCTGTGTAAACCTTCACTGAAAACACAGTAAAATATTATTTAAAAAAAAAAAAACTACTTTTATTTAGCTTAGAAGCAATAGCAAGCACATCTTAAAAATTTCTGAGATCTTAGAACAGTGTTTTGCATACACACCCTTGACTTGATCTAAGCCCTGATGCCATGTATTACTGGCAGCATCCTATCTTTTAACTCTTAGTTGTCTCTTACCTTGAGAACCTTTTACTACTGGCCATTCTAGACTTAAGAAAGAATTTTATTCTCCATTACAGAAAGGCCAAAGTTGAGTATTTCCTTTAAATTCTGCTAAAAAAATCCAACAGTTCCTTTTAAATTTCATCTCTCTCTCCGCGCTTTATCATGTTGTTGTTGTTGTTAGGTGCCATCAAGTCTGTACCAACTCATAGGAACCATATTACAACAGAACAGAAGATTGCCTGTTTCAGCGCCATCTTCACAATTGTTACTATGCTTGAGCCCATCACTGTAGCCACTGTGTCAATCCATCTTGTTGAGGATCTTCCTCTCTTTTGTTGACCCTCTGCTTTACCAACAATGATGTCCTACTCCAGGGACTGGTCCCTCCTGATAACGTGTCCAAAGTATGTGAGACAAAGTCTCTCCATCTGGGCTTCTAAGGAGCATTCTGGCTGCACTTCTTCCAAGACAGATTTGTTTCTTCTTGAGGCTGTCCACGGTATATTCAATATTCTTCACCAACACCATAATTCTGAGGCATCAGTTCTTCTTTGGTCTTCCTAATCCATTGTCCAGCTTTCACATGCATATGAGGCAATTGAAAATACCATGGCTTGGGTCAGGTGCACCTTAGTCCTCAACGAAACATCTTTCCTTTTCAACACTTTAAAGAGGTCTTTTACAACAGATTTGCCTGAGGCAATACTATGTCACTTGATTTCTTCATTGCTACTTCCATGGGCATTGATTGTGGATCCAAGTAAAATGAAATCCTTGACAAGTTCAATTTTTTTCTTCGTTTATCATGATGTTACTTATTGGTCCAGTATGAGGATTTTTGTTTTATTTATGTTTAGGTGCAATCCATACTGAAGGCTGTAGTCTTTGATCTTCATCAGTAAGTGCTTCAAGTCCTCTTCACTTTCAGCAAGCAAGGTTGTGTCATCTGCATAACGCAGGTTGTTAATGAGTCTTCCTCCAACCCTGATGTCCCGTTCTTCTTCATATAGTCCAGCTTCTTGGATTACTTGCTCAGCATACAGATTGAATAAGTATGGTGAAAGGATTCAACCCTGATGCACCTTTCCTGATTTAAAACCTCTCAATATCCCCTTGTTCTGTTCAAACTACTGCCTTTTAGCCTATGCATAGATTCCTTGTGAGCACAATTAAATGTTCTGGAATTGCCATTCTTCACAACATTATCCATAATTTGTTATGATCCACACTGTCGAATGCCTTGGCAGAGTCAATAAAACACAAGTAAACATCTTTCTGGTATTCTCCACTTTCAGCCAAGATCCATCTGACATCAGAAATGATATCCCTTGTTTCACGTTCTCTTCTGAATCCGGCATGAATTTCTGGCAGTTCCCTGTCAAAGTACTGTTGCAATCACTTTTGAATGATCTTCAGCAACATTATACTTTCATGTGATGTTATTGATACTTTATCATAAACACAGAAAATAAGCCTGATGACACTTTAAACAGTCTGCCTGAAAATCTCCTTGGCCAGATCAGCAAGTCCATTAGGTTAGTGTTCTATCTTCTACACTCCTGCAAGTATCAGTTTGTCCAAATTATCTGCAACTACCTAATACAGGTCACCATTTTTCCAGACTTGAATAACAAGTTCCTAGTTTGCACTAAGAGTCTTCTCCTACCCTTCACCCTTCTGTCCATCAAAGTCAATGCTATCTGCTATAGGCTTTTGTTACTGAGGCATCCTGCTTCCGATACCAAATTCTGTTCGTTTGTCCACTGTTGTTTAACCAGGCACCCAAAACATAGTGGATTAACCAACAACAATTTATTATTAATTGCAATTCTTTATGTGACCAGGAAGTTCTTCTGAATGATGCAGTGTCATCTGGAATGCCCAATGGTAGAAAGGTCTAAAATGCCCTCAGTCACACAGCTGGCAATAGGTATTGATCACGAGATTCAGTTCAGCTACTGCTGTGGACTGGGGGCTTTGGTGCTATTCCATGAGGGCTACTCCATGTGGCTGCCCCAGCTTCATCACAATGTTGTGATGTCCATTAAAGGACATTGCAAGAGGTGAAGGCAGAAGCTGTAGATCTAAGGTCGTTTCTCAGAAGCTACACAGCATCATTTCCACCCCACTCTGCTGATCAAAACAGATCAGGAGAAGTCAAAAATCAAGGGCAGGTGAAATAGACTTGACCTTTTAGTGCGGAAATGATGTGGTCAAATTGTGAAAACATATATAGAATGGGAGCTATGGTGCAGCTATCTTAGGAAACACAATCTACTACAGTAACCACAGAACTTTTGTCGGGCATCTGTTCTGGAAGGAAAAACAAGAGTAGCAATATTTCCTTTACTAGGATCCTTTCAATTCCTCAAGGTCTGTACCATTAACAGAAGTAGCACTATTTTTTACAGAAAGACAAACACTATTTTTTCTGAAGTATTTTTTGCTACCCTTTTTTCCAAAAATTTATGTGGTGTTATAATCTGGAACCTGGCACCTGTGTGTGTGTGTGTATGTATGTGTGTGTGTGTGAGGAATCTCACAACCACCAAGAAAGAAGAGCTAGGAGCAAGGGCATACTTCAGACCTGGGATCCCTAAGCTGAGAATCTCCCAGACCCAGGAGACAGAGGGAGAGAGAGCTGTAACCTCAGAGATGGCTAGAAGCAGCAGCAGGGAAATGGCAGCAGAGGCAGTAGAACCAGGAAACCACCAGGAGATGGAGTAGTCTGCCTCCTGGCCCACGGAGGGAGAGAGCTGAGTCCCTTCAGGCCAAGGCTTGCTGGCAGAGTTGGGTGCTTCTGGGCACTTCTTGGTGAAGCTAAAGAGTTTTCTAGTACTTGCCCGATCAGAGCAGAAGACAAGCGGACCCAAGAGGCCCAAGAGGTGCAAGGGGCCAAGAGGCTGGAGCCTGCTTGTGGATAGGCTGAGAAGAAGCTGTCCTGATCAGAGAACTGTATCCTCAGTTGTTTCTGGTCCTAAATTGGAACCTGTTACTTCTCTAATAAACCCCATAATGGTGAATATGGTCCGTGAGTTCTGCATGGTCATTGCAACAAATTATCAAACCAAGCGGAGAAGTAGAATGTGTCAGGGAAAGGCCTGCTGGTGTCAGAAGTGGTATAAAGTTTGGAGAGAGGAGACACGTCTGACACCAGTCTCATAGGAATCAGCCTTGGGCTGTTGATGCTGGTAATGATTCTCCTCCCTACTTGTGAAGTTGGACTAGGAGGTCAGATGCACCCAAACCATCATTTTTACAGTTGGTGTCAGCATGGTGGGATTTGCTGCAATGGGCCAGACTCATGGGAATATGTGGTCTTAGAAAAAAAGGGGATAAACAAGAGAATGAGTAATCTTTGGTTTCTGGATGGGATAAAAAATACCCACAGACGGAAGCAGCTGTTACTTTGCAATTATTTGCCCAAGGAAAATGCTATTCATGGGAAGTAGGAATGGTCGATCTAACTCCTGAGGAACTGGCTAGTTAAATGCATATGGAAATACAGAGTGATAAGGAAAGGGTGAGGAGTGCAAATCCTTGGTTGCTGCTATTAGTAATGGCTGCAATGGTAGGGCAAAAGAATGTTGGGGCAAATAGTAGCACTGAATCAAGCCCAGATTCGGTCCAGTCAAAGCTGCGACGACTAGTCTCAGGGCTGACCCAGAAAGAAAAAATGTAGCAACAACAAGAAGCACTTCTATGACTGCTGGCCACAAAGGAAATAGTCTAGTAGGGAAATCAAAACTAAGAAACTATTGAAACCAGGAAGTATAGTGTAAAAGAGTTGCTTCAATTTGTGGGTCAATATCAGTTTCCTGAGGAACTGTTGTTAAATGGATGGTGAGAGTGACTAATTTAGGGGCAGTGTCTTTAGTTTTCAAAGCTGCAAAATGGAAGGGTATGTTTGAGTTGATGAAAGACCCACAACTCACCATGGAACAGTCAGCAATAATGATACAGAACCCAGTTACACAGTAGAATAACTCACAAGGGACAGCCAGCCTGGTGGACCGGATAAAATTTGCTGTGAGATATGTTTACTCTGAGAAGGGAAGCTACTTCTCTCCCCTCTAAATATGCAAAGTAACACTCCAGAGGAAGCAGCCAGTGTGCTGCTTACACAAGCCATGCTGGAAGGACTTTACTGTGATCAGAATATTCCTTCAATGACTATGTCCCTTACACAGGTCATGGAAAATATGGTAATCAAGGGAGCCCTTTCTACATGGGCACCCCGTCTAACCTTGCTTCTACAAAACAAAGCAGCAATCTAAGAAACCTTGTTGGATCTGCTGGGTCAGCTTTCCTGCATAGGTCTTATAGTTGCAAGAAACATAAGGGTAATTCATAGGGTAATGGGAAGTGCAATGGGGAAAGAACTTGCTCCAGAATTTACCCAGAGATTTTTAAATGGTTAGTAAGAAATGAGATGACTATAGTGGACATTGATGGAGTTGAGGCAAAGATTCTAGTGCAGCACTAGAAGAGGTTAGGTAGACCGATGGAGACACCTGTTGGTCCCCCAATTTTAAAGAGGCCTAAACAAGTCCTTTTTCTACTCACCCTAGTTGGAAGGAATTTCATGATGAGAAGTCCCACATGGAACTATTTGAAGCAGAGGCTCAGTTAGCTGATCAAGGTAAGGATTAAGGAGGGGGGCAGGGTCATCTTCTCCAGGCACCAGCAGGGGAATCGAGGCCATATACACATGCATGGGTGAAATGGCCTGGGGGTGGAGAAAAGACCTTCTTGAGGGTCTTGGACACAGGATCCCAATGTACTGTAATCCTAAAACCCGTCAATAAAATCTTGAATGAGCGAGGTTTAGACTGGGGTGATATGGGGATGCAACACCTGATGGGACTAAGGTGAAAGTTTGGTTGAGAATTGGAAGATTTAAATACATCTTGTATGAAATAGTTGCATCTCCCTTACCTGAACGTATTATTGGTGTAGATATTATGTCTAATCGGGGAACACTCCATCTGTCTAATATTATAAAACTAAAAGTATGTAAGTCTGCCGGCCAGTCTTGATTGGACGTGCTAAATGGGAACCATTAGAATTGCTTGAACCCACTCAGGTAGTTAATTTGAAACAGTGTAGGATACCTGGTGGACAAATGGAGATTACTGCTTTGATTAAAAACATGCTAAAGGCTGGAGTGTTGGTGGCAACAAATTCTCTGTATAACAGCCCTTTTTGGCCTGTAAAAAAGGCATATGACTCATAGAAACTGACAGTAGACTATTGAGGCCTAAATAAAGTAATGCCACCTGTGGCTTCAGCTGTTCCAGACGTGGTATTGACGGTGAAGAAAATATACCAGGCTAAAGGAGACTGTTACTCAGTGCTTGATCATGTAAAGCCTTTTTCTAGTTCCCAGTCTTGGAAAAGAGCCAGCTGCAGTTTGCTTTCATGTGGGAAGAATTCCAATTTACTTTCACTGTATTGCCACAGTGTTACTTGAATTCACTGGCTTACTGTCAGAGTTTGGTTAGAAGACACTTGGACTTGGTGCAAATCACAAGTGTAATGATACATTAAACCCAGTGCCATCGAGTTGATTCTGACTCATAGTGACCCTATAGGACAGAGCAGAACTGCCCCATAGAGTTTCCAAGGAGCACCTGGTGGATTTGAACTGCTGACCCTTCAGTTAGCAGCCATAGCACTTAACCACTATGCCACCAGGGTTTACATTGATGATATTATGTTAACATAAAACATTGAAGACTAGGATAGGGCTGATTCAAAAATAGTGGTGGCCCATATGACCAACTAAGGCTGGTTAAAAAATCCAGGGCCTTGCCCAAATGGTGAAATTTTAGGGAATAACTTGGACAAGAGATATCCATGACATTCTGCAGGCAGCCAAGACTAACTTGCTGTCATTGCATACCCCCAAGACTAAGCAGGAAGCCCAATATTTGGTTGGCCTATTTGGGTTTTGGACAACATATTTCACATCTGGGAATATTGCTAGCTCCCATCCTTAGAACCACTCAGAAGAGAACTGCATTTGAATGGGGGCCAGAGCAATAGAAGGCTATGTCTGAATTACATGAAGCAGTCTTACTCTCCCTGCCTCTTGGTGTTTATGATCCACATTCAGACATGATTTTGGAGGTGTCTGTCACACGTACTTATGTAGACTGGAGCTTATGGAAAAACCTCAGAACGCCACCTTACAGCAACTGTTGGGATTCCGAACTAGAAAGTATCCAGATGCAGCAGCATGATACGCACTATTTGAAAGGCCGTTACTCACCTGCTATTGAGCATTGATTGAGACTGCCTCAATGACAGAAAGACATAAAATCACCTCGAGACCTGAAATACCTGTAATGTTGTGGGTGATATCAGAGAAACACTCTAACAATAATAATAAAATGGAAATGGTTTATACAAGAATAGCCTGCTGGGGGAATGCAGGGAGGCACTCACCATATCCACCAACAGATAGCCTCCTTTCCCATAGGTCTATGCTGGAGCCACCTGAGAATCTGCCAGAGCCCATTACTACATGGACAGTGCCCTATGAACAAATTCTGCTCACCAACAGAAGGCTGATTTGTTTACAGATGGCAGGTCCAGGGTACATGGACCACATTTCATGTCAAAAGATGCTGCATTGAGACAAGCAAACACAAAGACCTTAATTGAAGAAGGTAAGAACAGGTCAGCTCAATGGGGTGAACTACATGCTGTCTTCACAGCTGTGATGGAAGAATTGGGCAATGGTGGGAGCCCATATTTTTGGATTTTTACTGATTTGTGGGCAGTGGACAACAGCCTGGCTATTATGGTCAGGCAAATGGGTGATGGAAAATTGGACTATCAAGAAGGCATCTGTGTGGGGCATGGACCTATAGAAAGCATTTTGGGAATTTAGAGGGAGAATTAAAGTAGGACATGCCAATGCCCATCAGAATAACCCCCTTCCTGGATAAGAAGGTGATTGGAATCAACAAGTGGACCTGTAGGTACATTCACATGAGGTGGCCAATTGGGTCCACGAAATGAGCAGACATGGGAATGCTGTAGCAATGCAGAGATGGGCTGAATCTAGCTAGACACATCACTCTTGTACCTCGAGGCACAAAATGCTAACAAGGATTGCTCTGTCTGCCAGGAAGAAAAACAGAGGATGCAGATGGCTATGGGGCAGATTCCCTGGGGAGAAGGCAGTGCACATAGCTGGGAAGTTGATTACATTGGACCAGTGACACTGGTGGCACCAGGTGGTTACAAATGGGTGCTCGGAGGAATAGATACTTACTGTGGACCTGGCTTTGCACTCTGCATGTCCCATAAGAAATACAAATGCCAAAAACACCATTAAGGTATTGAACAAAAGATACTGTACCAATTTGTGCCACCAAGTTATATTTCATCTTATTAAGGAACATGCTTTACAGCCCAGAGGGTACAAAAAGGGCCAAGAAACATCATATTAAACGGACGTACTGTGTTGCATACAACCCTCAGAGTAATGGTTTGATAGAGAATCGGAATGGGCAATTAAAACATTTGTTATCTAAAATGGGGGGAGATAAGGCAGGAAGGGCTGGCTCATCGCCTTTATGAGTGTGTGCTTTCACTTAACATGAGGGGGCCAAAGAGGATCACCACTGGTTGGATTTCTACTAAGCTCCTCTGGGGGATCTGGGGAAGAGGGATTAGGGGAAGACAACAGTGACACTGTACAATTCTTCCCCACAAAACCTAAAATTGCTTTTTTTCCTGCCAGATGCTACAACCCCAGGACCTTGGATGCAGCTGCAGCTGCCAGAAGCAGGGATAATCCCTAAGCAAGAGACAGTAATTATAGTCCTGAACCTGTACACCAGGATTCCCAAGGGCCTGTTGGGATCGACTGTACCTTCCCTTAATCTGGTGAAATTGGGATTGACAGTTAATACTGCCGTATTTTCTAATGATTGAGATAGCCCACTAGTACTGCACCTATGCAACACTACCCAACAGGAATGCGAATGGATGGATAGGGAAGCACTTGCTAAACTGGTCTTGCTACCAGCAATCTGGACTGGCACTGCTGCTGAGCCTGATGGGTAAAAATAAATGACAAATGGAAGAAAGATGAAATAATAGCTGAAGGTAAAGGAATGAATAAATGGGCTATGCAGTGGGGAGGAATCCAACATTATGCTGATACCTCAAGAAAGACTCAGAGCAAGGGAATAATCTCTCAGCTAAATTTTATCAGAGGCCAGAGAGGGTGAAGCCAAGATGATATTTGAAGCTGATCAGATCAAATAGACACTTGAAGTAGACCTGAATGGCTGGTATGTGAATAAACTGATCCTGAGGACTCTTGCCCTACTGTCTGATTGCTTACCACTGTTTTGGACCAGTAAAATGATTGAGACGGGGAAGTTAATTCCTCAAGTCTGGAAGTGCCAATGGCTAGAAGATCCAGGGTGTGGCCTGTGGTGCAGTGAATTACTTAATATGTCCCTTCTAGCCAAAAGAATGAACAAACCTGTCTCGGAAGAAGTACAGCCAGAATGTTCCTTAGAAGCAAGGATGGTGAGATTTTGTCTCACATACTTTGAACATGTTATCAGGAGGTATCAGTCCCTGGAGAAAGACATCATGCTTGAAAAAGAAGATGGCCAGCAAAAGAGAGGAAAACCCTCAACAAAATTGATGGACACGGTGGCTGCAATTAAGGACTCAAGAGCAAGGACCATCATGAGGATCACATGGGATCGGCAGTGTTTCACTCTGCTGTCCACAGGGTTGCTATAAGTCGGAACTGACTCGATTGGCGCCTAACGACCACAACAACAGCAATAGTCTTTGTTACCTCCATTCAATGATTGGATGGAACTATGAAAATAAGGTGCTGTGGCCCATGGAGGGGATTGGGCACCTTGCTGCTAATGCAAATAATGTGTATGGAACCCCAACAAGGGGATTGGTCAGTTTTTCCATCCAGCTAGACTTAAAATGAGCATCCCAGAGGCAGACTGGGGGACCTCACTACCTCCAAGAAAGAAAAACTAGGAGTGGAGGGTATCCTTTGGACCCAGGATCCCTGTGCTGAGAACCTCCTAGACTGAAGAGACAGAGAGAGAGAGAGAGCTGTAACCCCAGAGACTGAGAGAAGCAGCCTCAGGGAAATGGTGGCAGCAGAGGGAGCAGAACCAGGAGATAGGCAGGAGACAGTGTGGCGGACCTTCAGGGCCAGAGAGGAGCACAGCTGAGTGCTTTCAGGTAGAAGGCTCGTTGGTGGAGTGGGGTGCCTCCAGGCACTTTTCAGTGGAGCTACAGAGCTTTGTAACACTTGCCCAAGGTGGGCAGAGGCCAGGAAGGTGCAAGAGGGATGTGCGTGGGTGACATTTGTGTGTTTGGTGGTGTGTATGTGTCTGTTGTAATTTCCTCCTGTCCGCAAAATATAGCCACTCTGAATTACCTCTATCAGAAATACATTTTTCCATTGGTAGTGTCGTTGTAAGGACCCCTGGTGGCACAGTGGTTAAGCGCTCTGTACTAACTGAAAGGTAGGTGGTTTGAACCCATCAGTGGCTCCACAGGAGAATGATGTGGCAGTCTGCTTCCATAAAGATTACAGCCTTGGAAACCCTATGGGGCAGTTCTACCCTGTCCTGTAGGGTCACTATGAGTCAGAATCGACTCGAAATCAACAGGCTTGGGTTTTGATTTCAAGTGTTGTTGTTAGCTGCTGTTAAGTAGGCTGTGACTCATGGCTGTCTTTGTTACAGCAGAATGAGACATTGCCAGGTCCTACACGGCCTTCATGATTGTTGGTGTATTTGAGTCCATTATTGCAGCTGTTGTGTCACTAAACCCACCGGTGTCCAGTTAACTCCTACTTATAGGGACCCTGTAACACAGAGTAGAACTGCCCCATAAGGTTTCCAAGCTGTAAATCTTTGCAGAAGCAGACTGATACGTCTTTCTCCCACAGTGTTTTGCTAATACCATTGGAAAAACACACACAATTTCCATTGGTACTACTGCTATTTTAATTTTTATGCCATATAAAAGACTAGGGGTAAGATCTCAATACCTCTTCTAGAGAGGAATTGCCTCCAGAAAGCCAGGATTATTCAAGTGTGTTCCATTTCGATTCAAGTCTTCAGGTGCACAGGTAACAGGTGGTCATTGTAATTTCTGCAAGGAAGAGGGGTTTTGGAATGCTTTGTTCTGGTTTTCTAGGTGGCTGCTTTACTAGATTGTCAGAGAAGCGATTCTGCTCCCTCATGCCCATACAGCATGCTAAGCTCCAGCGTAGATGTTGGAATATGTATGAGGAGGTGGACAAGATTGATCTGTCCAGGGAGGATTGAAATGTGAGCATCTGCTGTAATGGCACTAAAAAGAATTAGACTCATCAGCTATAGTGATTCATAATGATAGCGTGTTTGCTCTTAGAATATTAAAGGAATCAACCATCCACTTAATTGCCAAAAGGACTTTTTTTTAAGCATATAAGATCTCTCTCTCTCTCTCATTCTCTCAATATATAGATTTTTATATAGATAGATGTATCCCAAAATGGTCTCGCTGGCTCAAGCATAAATGTAGCAAAGAAAAATTAAAATGAGCTAATATCTTTGATTAATGCTAGTCTCTGCGTCTGATCTACAGAGCATAAATATCCTTTTAAAAGTAATACTGACTGAAAATAAGATCAAATCAAATTCCAAGCCACTTTGTTAATGAAAAGTATCGATTTTTATAGCATTTGGAGCAAACCATTGCCAATTTCCAATCTCGTTGATATCCCTTTCAGCCTTGAGCTCTTCATCCTTGAATATACAGGTGTCCTCTTTCTCCTTCACTGATTCTCTTTCTCCTCCTCCTCTCAAGCTTCAGACCTCAGCTCTTATCTCTTTACATCCTCTTCTTTGTTCATCTAATGGATTTCTACAACTTTGCTGTCAATTCTTGATAGATGACTCACAAATCATTATCTTAGGAAGCTGATACTTGCCTTCCCAACGTCCTTCCGCAGGTAACCGGTCCTTTCAACCAAACTGCTCTCTGAGCTCTTCTTTGCCCTTCCTCTCTCTGCCTTTGCATTCAGATGGTTTTAAGCCTCCTCGCCACCTTTCCGAATCTTAAAAACCAGGTGCCTTTGAATTTTCTCTGACTCATAGCAACCTTATGAGTGTCAGGACAGAGCTGTGCTCCATCTCATTTTCCCTGGATGATTTCTGGGAAGTAGATTGTCAGGCCTTTCTTCTGAGGGGCTTCTGGGTGTACTCAAACCTCCAAGCCTTTGGTAGGCAGCCAAGCATGCTCACTGTTTGCACCACCCAGGAACTTCCAAATCTTAAAACCAAACCAAAACCAAACCCAGTGCTGTCGAGTCGATTCCAACTCATAGCGACCCTATACCTTTAAAAATCTAGCTGAAGGTTCACATCACCCTCCCTAAAAACTTCCTGGTCCATCATGAATAACGTTCTCTCTCTTCTTCCGTTTCTGCACCAGAACACGTTAACTACCCATTCAAAGACCTGGCCCTACTCTGTAGAATTATTACTCAATTAACGGGTTGTCAGATATCTCTGAAAGATCACATGTACTCCCTTAGACCATTCAGTTAAGCATTAATCATACAGCACCATGTGAGATATCGTATGTTTTACTGTGCATTTTTATTTAAATCTAGTATTCTTGCTTAGCTTCAGTGTATTTTATTTTTGTCTCTAGCTATATTACAACTCTCTAAAGAAAGATCGTATCAGATTTTTTCTAATACCCATGGGAAAAAAATCCGTGAAAAGGTCTAAATTCGCTTGAGCAATAAAATTATAAAGATTTACCCAAAGACACTCTTAAAACAGTTGTTATTTTGATTGTCATCATCAACCACAAGAACCTCTTAATTGTTATCCAATAATAATTGGAACCAAAGCATTACATTAGACTACATGGGTAATGGTGGCAAGCAACAAAGAGGAAAATGGAAAAACTGCCGCTTGCAGATATTTCAACCCAAAGTTAAGTGAGTGTGCCGAAACCAGAGACTTCTTCATTATCATAACAGACAAAAAAAATGACAAATGTTAGAGATAGCCGAGAATCTCCCCTTGAGGGTTCTCCTGAAGAAACTGCCTTTGGCAGCATGTGACAAAGATATTGATTTAACCTCATTTCTGGAGTAGAGCATAACTTCATGGCAAGCGTTTTTAGAAAATGGTAATTTTTCTTTGAACATAAAGTGTAGTGGTATCTTGTTTGACAAATATCAGTGTCCTCATGTGTTAGGGCACTGGATGTCCAGAAACAAAAGATGTTATTAATCAGCTCAAAACGAAGACATTCTACTCCATGAAAAATCTGAGGATAAAAATCAACGTGCTAGGTCAGAGCTTCCATTTCTCTCAGAGAGGAAAGTGCTAAGCTTTTGAAAAGAAGATGTGAATGAATTGCACCTTTTCTGCATTGATGATCTCGTGTTCCACAGATACAAGTGGGTCAGCAAATTTAACACAACAAGATATATTTATACGGTCGACATAAGAATAGCCTGGTATAAATTAGCTATTATTAATATACCTTGACTAAATAATACGAAACAAGGAATCAGAAAGCAAAGTGGCTAAAACCAGGAGTTTTTCCAAAAATAGAGAAAATAAAAGCAGAAGAGGAGGTGTTTACCCAAATTAAGATCATTGATAACTAACTCAAAACCTGAAAACTATTCTGGTGTTATTTCTACACCTATGGTTGTTGTTGACTATTGTCAAGTCGGCCCTGACTCATGATAACCCCACGCGCAATGGAAGGAAATGCTGCCTGCTCCTGTGCCATCCCAGGGTCAGATATGGATGGAACCACTCTGATCCATAGGGTTTTCACTGATTCATGGAAGTAGATCGGTCGCCAAGCCTTTCTTCCTGCTATACCTGTTGTCTCCCTGAAAATTGAATGAAACAGCCAGATTGCAAGCCTGGAGAGCAATGCACATGACACCTTTTCAACACTGACGCTGTCTATATGTCTGTCAGAACTCAGCTGTTTTCTATTCTTGTTGCTTAAGAAGATGCATGATTGTTGAATAATTATGTAACAAACATGTATAACTTGGATCCTTTTTTCCTGATCTTTTCTTTCTTTTATTACAGTCTGCTGGCCTGGGACTCCCTCTGTAATGACAAGAGACGATTGTAACATTGGTGGCTGGGTCAACCCACACTGCACCCCTGGAGCAATCACTCTCGGTCTCAGAGCTCAGAGTCTCGCCATGAATCAGGGTTACCAGAGGGGTAAATCTCTCAGATGTCCGGTCTGTTTGCCACCAGAGCAGAGGGACTGTGTCTTCCATTTTAACTCTCATAAAATATGTTTTGGGAGTTTAGACATTTTTGATGCATAAATCCCAGGTACTGAAAGCTCAATCTTGTTCTCTTGCTTCTGAAGTTCTTTCAGGCCATATGCCGCTGCCAATATTTCCAGCACAACAAATGATGTGAGCAAGCAGGGAAGGGGAGGGGACGGTGACAGTAAGTTCACAAACATGAAAACTGCACCATTTTTTACTGTAAATGCTTGTTACGTTTTCATGTCAGGGATGGCTGTAACAGTTAAGGAACATGATCAAAGACAGAAGCCACAAGATCAATGAATCATGAGATCATTTTTGGAAATCACCTTCTGACACTAGAACCCTTTCACAGAAACAGTGTACATTGTAGCTGTTGTTCCTACTGTTGTCCAACCTCTGCATGGAGACCTCCCAGAACAGGGAACTTACTACTGCCCAGGTCAGCTCATTCCCTCTTAAGTCGACACTCTGACTTCTAACAGTACCTTTCTTTTGTTGAGACAAAATCTTCTCCTCTTCGACTTTGACTCCTCCACACAATAGACATGAATTCTTAATGAAAACTTGAAACATTCTTGGGGAAAAAAAAGCAAAATTCAGCGATAGGAGAGTAAAACTAAATGGCTAGAGTAAACAGAAATCAAAAGCCTACTAATTGGGAATATCCTTCTTGATGAACGGTCTTGTCACCTAGTGAAGATCTATAATTCTTTTAATGGGTTGTTGTCAGACGTGAAGGAGGGTGAAGGAAGCATCTCTCTCAAGCATATTTTATGGGAGGTTTAAGTGCCCAAGCTCACTTAGCATCCTCACAAATTTAGGGGTAAGAGATGATGTCATTCTGGTGCTCACTCTGCGAGGTCATTAGCTAGTCCTTGCAGAAATCACTTTCCTTGATTAGTCTTTGGCCCAGCTCCTTTTAAAAATATTTGTCTTTTCTTTCTCCTTCTGCCTGTCAACACTTCCTTTTACTGCTCCCATGTCAACGGGGTGAGATAAGTATCTACAAAGACACACTCCAGAGTCCCACTGCAAATGCAAATTCACACAAAAACCCAATGGGAAGGGAATAAAGTGGCAGACCGTAGCGAATCTCTTTTAGACCCGCAGTCTCGTTTTCATTAGTCCTGCCGTGATTTCCTTTAGGTAGTGTACCTTTACTGCCACTGTTTATTTCAGAGCTCTGTGAAGGTGTGACCAGATGAACTTTCTGTGCCCTCCTTCCAAGAGCTTCCTCCGCTTAATGGTCTAGCCCTCTTAGTATATCCTCAAAAACACATCTGTAGGTTTACAGGTAGGCTAGGTCCCTGGGAGGGGCCTCTCCCTGGAGAAGGACATCATGCTTGGTAAAGTAGAGGGTCAGCGAAAAAGAGGAAGACCCTCAACGAGATGGACCGACACAGTGTCTGCAACAATGGGCTCAAGCATAGCAATGATTGTGGGGATGACGCAGGACCAGGCAGTGTTTCGTTCTGTTGTACAGAGGGTCGCTATGAGTTGGAACTGGCTAGAGAGCACCTAACAACAGGTTCCAGAGTGGTGCAAAAACCTATGGAGCTCAGTCTACTCTGTAACACATGGTGTTACTATGAGTCAGGATCAGCTCAGTGGCAATGGATTTGTTTTTTGTTGGTTTTTTTTTTTTTTGGAGGCTTATGAGACAAAAATGGTAGGAAACAAAGATGTGTAAATAAGTTCAGGTTACTTAGTTGTAAATATGCTAATTTTTGCAGTGTGGTCTGAGAACTAGCATCATCAAATGGAGATAAGGTGGCAATGCAGATTCTCCCACCCCGTTGTTGGCAACACCTTAGGGTTTCTTGGCTGTAATCTTTACGGAAGAAGATCACCAGGCCTTTCTTTTGCAGTGCAACTGGGTGGGTTCAGCCCAACCTATAGTTTAGAAGCTGATCACAAACTACTTTTGCCACCCAGGCTCCTTGAAACCATCCTGTTGTTGGGTGTTGTTGAGCTGGTTCTGACTTACAGTGACCCTGTGTGTGCAAAGTGGAACTTCCCCATAGAGTTTTTTTGGCTGTCATCTTTGAAAGTAGATCGACAGGTCTTTCTCCTGCAGAGCAGCTGGGTGGGTTCGAACAGCCAACCTTTAGATTAGCAGCCGATTGCAAGCCACTCACAACACCAGGCTCCTTGTACCCACCCCAAACCTCCTGAATCACAAACTGTGGGGTGTTGCCAAACAGTCTATATTCTAACAGACCTCCAGGAGATTCTGATGCCTGTAAGTGTGAGCCACTGCCCTGGGCCACAGGGAAGTTGTGAAAGGCTTTACCAAAGGGAAGAGTCTGGGCTACGCTTCGCCCAAAAGGCAGAGTGACGCAACTCAAAAAGGCAGAGTTTTCCAACAGAGTGGGCTGGAATTCAACATTGGAAACCTCCCAGTGAATTGCCAAACTTCAGATTTAAATTCTCAATCTTAATTTTATGATAACAAAGCTCGCTGCCATGGGAATAATAGGATGTAGTTAACTGCCGTCAGTGGCAATATTTCATCAAGACTTGATGGGGCAATTTGAAAATATCATTAAAGAGACAAGTTGTACAACAGAGCACGGCAAAAGTGTGATTATCCGAGGAGACCGAATCCCCAAACATCATTCAGCTTTTAGTGTGTATCAATTTGAAGCTCTTGGTTAATAGCTGAGGTTTCTACATACGGTTTCCAGTACATAGGCATGTATATAGCCGCGTACACTTATAAGGGTTTTGACTTATAAAGTCTTGACTATATTTAAAAACCATTGTCTGATTAATGTCTTCCAAAGTGATAGTTTATTTTCTTAACTAAATTTGAAATATACTAATAGCAAAAGACAGAGAGAAAGAGAGTGAGAAGGAAGGAGGGAAGGAGGGAGAAAAGAAGGGAGGTAGAAAAGGAGGGAAGAAAGGAAGGGAGGGAGGGAGGAAGGAAGGAGGGAAATGAAGGGAGGGAGGGAGGGAGGGAGGGAGGGAGGGAGGGAGGGAGGGAGGGAGGGAGGGAGGGAGGAAGGAGGGAAATGAAGGGAGGGAGGGAGGGAGGGAGGGAGGGAGGGAGGAAGGAAGGAAGGAAGGAAGGAAGGAAGGAAGGAAGGAAGGAAGGAAGGAAGGAAGGAAGGGAGGAAGGAAGGAAGGAAGGAGAATTAGAGAGAGAGGATGAGAAAGCAAGCCAACTAGAGAAAAATAGAAGAGTGCAAGGAAGATAAAATTCACCTGAAATCTTGAAATTCAGAGAAAAGCAGAGTTTCCTGCCACCTGTATCTTCCAGGTAGGTAGGTAGATGAATAGATTAGGGATACATGGATAGCACAGTGAGTGTACGGAATTGGATACATTCTATAAATGTGTTCATTAAGATGCTTTTTCTTTTCAATATATGTCAGAGATATCTTTTAAGTAAATAGTTGTATATCTACATCATTACTTTTAATAGTTGCACAGCATTCTACCCGCTATATGTACCATGGTTCATTTACAATATTTTGTACTTTCTTGCTGTTATAAACAAGAATACTTGTAGGAATGCCCAGATACTTTGGCGTGCTTACACACTGTTCTTAAGATACGTCATTACAAATTTGAGCTCTAGAACAAATGACCTGTAGCTTTAAAATTTTGATTCGTGTTGCCAAAGTTCCCTTCAGGAAAAATGAATAAATAAATAAACAGTTGCCAAGTTGACTCCAGCTCATAGTGACCCCATGTGTGTCAGAACAGAACTGTGCTACATAGGGTTTTCGGTGGCTGATTTCTTGGAAATAGATTGCCAGGTCTTTCTTCTGAGGTACCTCTGGGCAGACTCAAACCTCCACCCAGCTGAGTTAGCTGCTGAGTTCATTAACTGTTTGCACCATCCAGGGACTGCTTCCTTCAGAAAGGTGACACCCGTATCCTCCCTCTCCAAAAGTGCAAGAATGTGTACATTTCTCTAAACCCTCACTCAGTTACACTTGATTCCATCAATGTTTTGAGTTTTTGGCAATCAAATGAGCATAATATAACACATTATTGTTTTTTAAATGATTTCTAATGCAACTGAACAACTTTTATCAAGTGTTTGCAGGCCATTTGTAGATTCTGTTTTGTGAATTATCTTTTCAGAGCTTTTTATGTCTTTTTACGCCTGGGTGTTAATTCTTTAGTTATCAATTTGTAAAAGCTCTTTATTTATTAGGGCTGTCATTCTTTGTCATATGTGTCCAAAATATTATTATAATAGTTGCCTTTCTGTTGCATTTATGAGTCGGAATCGACTCTATGGCACTGGGTTTTTTGTTGGGTTTCAGTTGCATTAAAACCTATTGTCATGGAGTCAATTCTGACTCATAGCATTTCTAAAGGATAGAGTAGAACTGCCTCATAGGGTTTACAAGGATCACCTGGTGGATTCGAACTGCCAACCTTTCGGTTAGTAGCCATAGCTCTTAACCACTATGCCACAAGGGTTTCCTCTGTTGCATTAGAAAAGTTTAAAGTATTAATATGTTTTAAACATCAATTTTTTTCTTTATGGTTTCAAACTTCTATGTTTATTTTAAAAGTTCTTTCCTAATGCAGTTTTTTTTTAAGCCTGAATCTTTGATCTCCTGTAATTTTATTTTGTTACAATGAACGCTGTAGGCTTCTAGCTTAAAAAAATAAAATTTATTCAGTTGTAACAGTAGCATTTATTAAGTAATCTAATTTTCTCACTGACTTGAATGAATATGTTTACGTCAAACTTCTCTAGGCACTTTGATAGATTAATGAAACCATGTCTAGAAATCAACCTACCATTTTATGGGAGCACCGGGCTGTTTTAAATACTATATATGTTTTAAATAGTTATATATTTTAAATAGCTATAAAATATTTTTTATATATACCCAGATTCCCACCTACTAACCATTGCTCTTCTTTTTTAGAAATAGCCTGGTTATTCTTGCAGGACTAATTGCAAGGTGAAATTGAGACTTGCTTCATCAAATTAAAAAAAAATTCAGCTGATATTTTCTTTTGCATTATATTAAATGTTCTGAAGTACAGTTTAGTTGCTGCTGCCAGAAATATATAATTGTATTTCAAAATATTTGGAAATTCTCAAGGTTTTTTTAATGACAATTATAAAAGGGATATTTTCTTCTCATTTGTAATTATATAGTTACATAGTTTATAGCTATTTCTCATTATAATTATTTTCTACAGGATATTCTATAGCTGGTTATATGTACAGAAAAATAAGCCTACTGTTTTCTGATATATTCACTTCTTAATGTGATCTTTTGATTAACTACCTTAGTTACTGTCTTCATTTCTAGCTTTATGGGAATACTGCTAGTACTTTATCATACTGCATGACCCCAAAAAGCCACTGCTGTGAAGTCGATTCTGACTCATAGCAACCCTAAAGGACAGAGTAGAACTGCCTCATAGGGTTTCCCAGGCTGTAAATCTTCATGGAAGCCAACAGTCACATCTTTCTCCCAGAGGAGTGGCTGGTGGGTTTGAACTGCTGGCCTTTAAGTTAGCGGCTGAGTGCTTTAACCACTGTGTCACAAGGGCTCCTTAGTGCATGATGCCAGCTTTCAAATCAAATATGCACTTATTATCATCTGCTATGTACTTTGGACCTGTTATCAGGAGGGTCATGTCCCTGGTGGAGAACATCATGCTGGGTAAGGTAAACTAAAAACCTGTTGCCGTTGAGTCGATTCCAACTGATAGAAACCCTATAGGGCAGAGCAGAACTGCCCCCACAGAGTTTCCAAAGCGCACCTGGGGGATTTGAACTGCCGACCTTTAAAAAAAGTTAGCAGCCATATAGCACTTAACCACTATGCCACCAGGGTTTCCAGGTAAGGTAGAGAGGGTCAGTGAAAAAGAGGAAGACACTCCAGGAGATGAACTGACACAGTGGTTGCAATAATGGGCTCAAGCATAACTATGATTGTAAGGTGGTGCTGAACTGGGCAGTGTTTCTTTCTGTTGTACATCGGGTCGCTGTGAGTTGGAACCGACTCGATGGGCACCTAATAACAACATCATTGATTTTACCATTTTTAATTACCTCATAAAGTGCCATTTTAAAATTTTTTTAGTATGACATAGATATGGAATTTCATCACGTTACTTTAGCACTTATTGGAATGAACACATGGCTTTTCAAGGTAAATTTTATTAATTTAATTTATAATAGTAACAGAGCCTTGCTTTCCTGGAATAACTCATCCATTTACTGCCAACTTCTTTTAAAATATTTCATTAGGGATTTTTACTTCATATATGAAATTGTCTATAGTTTTCCTTTGGTTACTTCCTCCATTAAGGTTTGGGGTTCAGTATTTTGTTGAATTTATAAAAATAAACGAAAAATTTTCTTTTTCTCTCTGAAAAAGCTTATAAAGGATTTATTTATTCTTTGAAGATTTGAAAAGCTTCACCCGTTAAATCATCTGGGCCGGGTGTGTTTTTCTGGAATGGGGGCAGCAGCTCCTTGATGTTATATGTCATTTCTTTTATGATTTTGGGTTATTTGGGTTTTCTGTTTCTACTTAAATCAATTTTGGTAATTTATGTTTTTTGAAAATCTTTTATATTTTATCCAGATTTAAGCTTAGAGTTCTATAGAGCATTTTCTTTGGTTTCTAGATTTCCTTTGCTTCTTTGGTCATCATTTTTCATTTCTTATTTTGTGAATCTGTGATTTCTCTTTTTTTATTGGAGATTCTCTCTAGTACTTTATCATTTTTTTTTGTCATTTTGTTTCTCCCAAAGAATCTGATTTTGTGTACGTGTGTCAATTTTAACCATTCTTTGCTTTCTTAAGTCATTGATTTCTCCTTTTATCCTTACAAATGCATTATTTTCTGCTTAGGTTCCCCTGAGTACAGCTGTGAGTATATGCTAAAATTTTTTTACTTATTTTTTTCGGTATTGTTTTCTACATAAAGCTATTGGATTTGTATTTCCTTTTTTGTTCTAAGTTTAATTTTGTTTTTTGTTTTTATTCGTTTTCCTTAGGGAGAGAATTTCAACATGCTCAAAGAGTTGAGGGCACTTTCATTGTTTACTTATGGATTTATCCCATGGTGGTCTCTACTAGAATTCTGGTCCCAGCCCCAAGACAGCCTGCATTTCCTCAATTTCTTTAGGTAACTTCACCTCCTGCCAGCTGTCAGTCAAGGTGCCCAGGAGGCCTACCCAAGGACAGGAGTCGGCAAAGTCAGAGAAAGCTCACTCTGTGCTGGACTTGGAGTCTGGAGTGTGTAGATACGGAAGAAGAGTGAGTGAAACTGCTTCAGTCCATGGCTGCAGAAGTCTAACAGCGACTGCTCTCTGCTCCCCTCTCGGTCCTGTATAACAGGGCTCCCCTGGTTTCCACCCTCTCAGAAGCCCGGGTCATCTGTTTTTTCTTCATTCTGTGAGCCAGTTCCTGCTGTGTATTCTATCTTCTCACCTCTCATTCATCCACTCCAGTGGGTCCACTGTACATAGCTGCTTCTTTGTTGTGGTATTCCCCCCCACACACACACCCTGGTGTATCTTTGCCTATGTTTTTATTTTCACTGAGTACTTTTTGGCTCTTCCTCTGAGGTCTTGATCTGGAGGACTGGATATTGATGACGTGTGTTTTCTGTCAGGCTGCACAGTTGCCCATGGGGATTGGAAGAGCATCTAGGGCTGGGAGACAGCTTGGACGTGAGAAGCTTTACTTCTGTGGTTTTCTCAGAATTAACTGAAGTTCTGTTTTTACGATAAAGATCTTTTTTAAGATGATGACTTAAAAAATATCACTATAATACTATTCTGCCTACAAAATTCACATTATCTCCTTACAACCACCAAATACTCAGTGTTGAAATTTTCAGTTGTTGTGTGTCATAAATTTTTCAAGCATTTTTGTTTGAATCAAGATACAAATAAAAATAGGACCACGCACTGCAGTTGGTTGATATGTCTTTTCTTCTCTTTTAATCAATAAATTTTCCCCTTTTTCTTTTCCTTCTTTTTCCCTTGAACTTTATTGATGAAGAAGCTGAGTTGTTTGTCCTGTAGAGTTTCCCACAATCTGGATTTTGCTGATGGAGTCTAACATTCCTCTCTCCTCTGTATTCATCTATAAATTGGTGGTTGGCTGTAGAAACGCAATCAGTTCAGGGCAGTTCTGTGTTTGCGCTTGGCATGTCTTACTGCCATTTCTATCTGTTGAAAGTGGCATGAAAGCCAGATGGAGCTCCAGGGGGTGCTGCTCTCCTGCTGGCAGCTGCAGGTGAAGGGGGAAGGGCTCACTGAGGAGAGGAGTCTGTCCTGCTCTGCTGCCCCCAGCACATCCCTCCGAAACAAGCTGTGTTGATTTGTGGGATGTATTGCCGGGGTCCATGGAGGCCACTCTGCGTGGAAAGAAAATGGTCAGAGTGGGCTAGTGGCTCATCCTAAACAGACCATTCTGCCTCCACAAACACTTCCACAGACCCCAAAAGTCAATCAGCGGATGCTGACTGTTCAAAGAGCCACAGCTCCCAAAACACTTAGGGATGTTTCTTCCAGTAGCTGCTAAGAGAGAAGTTTGCACACCAAGGAACAATTGATCTTTGCAGGACTGCTCTCTCTTTATAAATGCCATCACCTTTGTGGGCCTGCCTTTGGGCTTTAGAAGAGCTACTGCTGCCCTTGTGTGCCTTCCCCGTTTGGTCACGATTTCATCTCTTGAGAACACTGGAGAAGGACGACTATATTCTGACCTGTAAAGTCCCTTGGCAGTGCTCAGGCCAGTGAACCTGGCTGTGGAAGGCTCAGTGAGAAACAGTCCCAGTTGTGGCGTTTGACTCCCCTGTGCTTGACTAGCGTGCATGCCAGTTACTCCAGACAGGAGCTCAAAGGCACAGAGAACAGCTACCGGGAGCAGTGGAGGCCTCCGTCCAGCTCCAGGTCGGGGGGTGGGCCTAGTCCAAGCAGAGCTGTTGTTGTTGTTGTTGTTGTTGTGTGCCATTGAGTCAATTCTGACTCATTAAAAAAAAAAAAAGAAACCGTTGCTGTGGAGTCTATTCTGACTCATAGCGACCCTATATAGTGACGTTATATGATGGACTAGAACTGCCCCCATAAGGTTCCCTAGAACATAATCCGTACCAGAGCAGATCGCCAGGTCTTTTCTCCCAAGAAGGGCTGGTAGGTTCGAACCAAAGATCTTTCTTTTAGCAGCTGAGCGCTTAACCACTGCACCACCAGGGCACCTCCCCAGAGAGTAGGCCCTCTCACTTAAGTTTACTCGTCTGTTCCTGAACTGCAGAGCTAGTCATGATATGACAAAAGTGTGCCCCTAAACTGGTGGGTATTTAATTTCAGGGTCACTGTGTACTCTATCTTTGTTCACCTTTGATTTGAAGCTGTAAAGGTGTGCTGTAGACCTGATCCTTCTCCATTTGGAAGCCAAGTCAGAGTGGAGAAAGATGTCATTTGCTTGAATTTGTGTTCTTCTTGCATTGCCTTGGAGCCCTGGTGGCACAGTGATTAAGAGCCCAGGCTGCTAACAAAAAGGTCAGCAGGTCGAATCTACCAGCCACTCCTTGGGAACCCTACGGGGCAGTTCTACTCTGTCCTATAGGGTCACTATGAGTCAGAATCTACTGGACAGCATAGGGTTTGAGTTTTTATTTATTTATTATTATTATTTTTTTTGGTTTCCATTGCCCCAGCTGTGACCTGCAAAAGGAAAATCAACATATGGGATGCCCCCTCCCCATCCTACAGCCCACCCACCTGCTCCTCCTAGCTAGGGGACCCTACTGGGTTCTTTATAACATCTTTCATTTAATGCCTTGTAGCCCCCAGCCCTGGGAAACCCTGGAGGTGTAGTGGTTAAGAGCTCAGGCTACAAGCCAAAAGGTCAGCAGTTCTAATCCACCAGGGACTCATGCTCTGATGCTTCCAGCTTGAGGGCGAAATCTGATTTCAATCTAAATTTCACTCTGCTCTGTTCTTTGTGTTAATTTCTGAAGGTATTGTTTTTGTGGGTTGAAGAGAATAGGCAGAGGAGTTTGTAAACATGTAATTTAGTTGACATCTTTCCTGGAAGTTGTCAGCATGTTCATTTAAATTAACTGGCTGTAACCAGATTTGGCTTCCTAATGTGTAGTTTGAATACATGCATGACCATACTAATCACATATCTGCAGCAATCCTTTCATATAAGTCCATGACACCTTCTCTAAAATTGTTTTAGAAAGAACTGTGAAAAGAATTCATTTGGCTGAAAATTGAAAAATTTAAACAGGTGAAAACACAGTTTGCTTTTTTAGATCATGTGGTCGTAGACGCTATTCTCACGTTTATCAGATAATGTCTGACAATTATATTCAGATAATTAGATTTGCTTTCAGCACTTGGGTAGAAGATTTGATACATGTGCTTGTGAAAATAATTGGGATTTTCCTTAATACAGAATTTAGCCTTAATCGTGTGCATATACTTACATTGTCCTTATTATTGCTAAAACACAGGATCCTATTGCTGCCGACCTGTGCAGAAAGATGCAAAACGAAGACTCGAAGATCAGTTTATTTCTCCCTCCCTGGAGTTTAAGGCAGAGTTACCAGCGTGACAGGTGAGAGGGTGGCGTATGTCTTACAGAATCTTTTCTAATCAGCATTTTGATCCAGACCTGTGATTCAAAGAAACCCTGGCGGTGCAGTGGTTAAGAGCTTAGCTGCTATCCAAAAGGTCAGCAGTTCAAATCCACCAGCTGCTCCTTGGAAACCCTATGGGGGCAGTTCTACTGTGTCTTACAGGGTCTCTATGAGCCAGAATCTGCTCAACGACGAGTTTTTTTTTGTTTGTTCATTTCTGTGATTCAAAAATGCAAAATGAGTACCTAACAGCACAGAGCATCAAAGAGACAAACATGCCCGGCTCTTGCAAAACTGTTAAAAGACCACTTTCAGGCACACTCAATCAAACTTCTAACTCAATGTCACCTCAAGCTCCTTCTGAGCCCCTCCCCACATGTAACAAATTCAATGAAATGAGTAAATTGATTCCTTATATCTGCCTCTAATGGCAGAGTAAAAGATATTCAAGAGAAGTGGTCTGCTGTCATTCCCTAAGTCACAGAAAACTAGGAAACGCTGCTGTTGTCCTGCTCTGCCATTCAGAGGGTGGACAAGTCCGCCTGTCACCCTGAATCTCAGTTTCCCATATTTTGAAGAGATAATACTCACCTCGGGAAAAAAAAAAAAGTATGACTATAAATTGTATGAACTGTAGAGAAGATGTCTCATTTAAAGTCTATGATTAAAGCAAAACCTAGAACTCAGCTGAATGATGTTTTAATGCTGGTCTTATATATATTTTATCAGGTAAAACTAGAAGCATTTAAGTTTAAGAATCCTTGTTAAGTTTAAATGTTATGTGCTCAGGTCTGTGATAAGGGTTGTCATAAGCAATATAATGAATTAAAATAAATGAAACTATGTAAATATTTCTCCTTTGTCTTCTGAGCGCTCTGTTGGGAGAAGAGCTGGATTTTAAAATCAGTGGATTCTGCATGTGTTTAGGATAGCTACGGATGCAGAGAAATAAGGCTACTTTATACTCATCTCTGTGTTGCTGTGAGCTTTCCTCTTGTCTAATTTCCTGAGTGGATGCATGAAGATGAAAACCGAGACTTCAAAAACAGAAAGAAACACCATAAACACACCTCTTCTAAGGGGGATGATTCTTGGTATGACCTAGTTTCTCCTTCCATTTATAGGCTGTTTTATAGCTTACAAAGCATAGGTAGGTAGGTAGGTAGGTAGGGAGATAGATGATAGATAGATGATGGATAGATAGATAGATAGATAGATAGATAGATAGATAGATAGATAGATAGATAGAGATAGGTGAGAGGCAGATTTATATATGTTTATAAATTATAGATATTGATACGGATATATAATGTCATCCTAACACTACCTAGAAGAATTGATACATTCAAATTTTGGTGTTGTGGAAGAATAGTGAATATACTGTGGACTGCTATAAGAATGAACAAATCAGTCTTAGAAGAACTAAAACCAGAATGCTCCTAAGAAATGAAGACAGTGAGCCCTCAACTCACTTACTTTAGACACATCATCAGGGCAGACCAATCGCTAGAAAAGGACATCATGCCTGATAAAGCAGAGGGTCAGCGAAAACGAGGGAAACCCTCAGTGGGATGGATTGACACAACAGCCACAGCAATGGACTCAGACATACCAAGGATCATGAGGATGGTGCGAAACCAGTAAAACATTTCATTCTGTCATACACAGGGTCTCCGCGAGTCGAAGCTGCCTGGACAACACCTAACAACAACAACAACGCAACTTGTGGGCTAGGCAGGGTTGGTGTTATTGGAGCATACATTGATGAGGGAGCTGGCTCCAAGACTTCATGGCTAAGTAAGTGTGAAAGCTGGAGGAAACTCAGAGAATCCCTGACTACAAATTCTCATCTCATTGCAACAAATCTCATGATCTTCCCTGGCTTGAATACCCACAGCTATAAAAGCTTTCAAATTGCTTCTCAAATACTAAGAAGAGAAAATGTAATCTCTATCCTCTCTCCTTTGATCTGGTCTAAAACTCTCTTTTAAATACCAAGGTATTATCAGATAAACCATGTGGGATGGGATAAGTAGATGAATTGCTTCTCGCACTGCATTACAGGACAGATTGGAATGGATTAAAATTTCATCGTTCATCTTCCCCAGCCCCTAACCTACAATGTTATTTTTACCCTTTGATTTAAGCCAGGCGGATATGCTTACACGCCTCACGCTGTTCAGCTATGAAATCCATTTGCTTTATCCATTAAACTTTCAGAATGATTGATGTGGTACAAATACATAATAAAAACTAATAATTACTCCAAAAAAATTCCCTGCCCAGTTGAAGTTAAACTTAAAATGAAATACAGCTAACAAATTTTAATGGTCGTACTTATACATTTTTTGATTAACGTTTTAGAATCCCCAGGGCTCTTCCAGGACAGAAGCATAATTTGATTGGCTGATTGAGTTACACGCTCAGACTTGAATAGCTCCATCTGTGAGCATGCTGAGCGCCATATTGACTTCTCCTCTCCCCTGGCTTCTTATTGAATAAGTAATGCATCCGTGGAAATGTCCTTATAACAGAGTCCTTTAGGCAAAATGACTTATCCAGTGTCTCAAACAGAAAGCATGGGCGCCATTTTCTCTGGGATAAAGAGAGTTTAAAGAAATGGATAAGTATCAAGTATCACACCACTGGATACCATGCGCATACTTCCTAGATTTTTTAGAAGTCGTTGTCAGATTTGAAAGTGGAGGGAGACTAGGTGTCACTTCATTCTTCCAATGTTTACTTTTAAGTTCCCCAAAGACTAATGAGTCCTAAAAACTGAAAATATGTCTGTCTGTTTGTTTTCTGAGACAGAATGAAAGCGGAGGATCACAGATGTTTACAGGTTGGCATTTGGCTTTATTATTGATGAGAAAATAATTCCAGGGAAACTCACCATTTTTGGACAAGATTGCACACTGAAAGAAATGCAACCACTGTAGACCTGAAGGTGGTTACAGAGAGTGACTGTAAGGACCCCAGACGTCTGGACAGGGAGCTCCAGCTTCAGGGTCCATGAGCCACAGTGCGGCAGGAAGCACATAAAAATAGATGAAATGCAACATCGTTGTCGTTATTGTTGCTGTTAGTTGCCATAGGGGTGGCTCTGACTCACGGAGACTTTATATTTATGTATAAAGAAAGAAAGAAAGAAAGAAAAAAACGTTGCCCCATCCTGCACCATCTTCACGATGGATGGTATATTTGTGTCCATTGCTGTGGCCGTTGTATGAATCCATCTTGTTGAGGATTGCCCTCATTTTCACTGATCCACTACCAAGCATGATCTCCTTTTGTAGCTAATGGTCTTTCCTAGTGATGTGTCCAAAGTAAACAAGTCAAAATATCTCCGTCTTTACTTCTGAGGAACATTCTGGGTGTATTTCTTCCAAGGTTGATTGATGGATTCTTTCGGCAGTCTACAGCATAGGCGGTGTTCTTCATCACAGCGTCATTAGCGTTAATATAATCCCCCTGTAATCGTCTTCTTGGTTTAGACCTTAAGGTATCCTGGCCCCTAAAATCGATCAACTAATAGTTCCTAGATCAGAGGAGAATATTACAAACTAATCTCTAGGGAAAAGCAACTCTGCAATCGCTACCCCCTTTTCATTTCTTACACACATTCTGCATGTATGTGCTATGGTTAGATCCTCACTGTTCCATTTCTTTGGAGAATATCCTGAATTTCCAGGGGGAAATTGGAAAACTCCTGTGTGCACGTATTTCAGAGCCCAAGTCCACCGCTGAAGTAGCTAATAACTGCTATACCACAGAGGGAGGCAAAGACATACTGCGTTACAGCAGGTAGCACACTTATCCCCCTAGTAGGGAAATGAGCTGTGAGGGGGACAGTTAACAAGGTCTCCCTTACCTTTCTGCTGTTATATGTCATTTCACTCCGTATTCATTTTAATTTAAACTTTCCTTTTCTTAAGAAAATCACTTCTAATTTCTAAAATTCTTGAAAAGCTGCTCCCAAGAAAAATAGCTTTCTTCCTTCCAGAGTGCAATTTACTTTCAAGTGTTTTAGAGTTCGGTAGAATTGGCACTCATCTGTAATTTGTCTTTTTCATAAATGTTAATTTCAAGTATGTGCAAAAGTTGCGTATTTTGGGAAATGCTCATACAGTTTTAAAGCAGCCAGCAGTAAAAACAACAACGAATCACCTGAGTCTATAAATACAGCTCCTGTTGCCATCACAGATTCAGGAACAAAAAGGAGAAAAGAAGTTTCTTTTTATCCCAGCCAGAAGATTCCTCGGGCTGTAGTGCTTCTTCGTGAACATTACAGTGAGTCACAATTGCCATTTGTGTGCCCAAATGTTGCGTTTCTGTGGTACCTGGAAAGGAGGGCATGGCAAAAACCAGCTCCAAAGCAAAGCAGAGGTCGACCTTGACCTTTGTCAGGAAGGGCTCTGCTCTTTCATTCCTTCTGTCAACGGAAAGCTGCAGCAGAAGAGCGGGTTGAAGAGAGAAGAGACCCCAGGTAGCCTGCCCCCTCCTACAGTTAAATTATGAGATGTGGAGTGATGTGCTCACAAAACAGCTCGCCTCTGGCCCTGCGTTTGCAAGGCACTCAAAGTGGAAGTTACTATTTCACTGCCATTGATTCTGTCCACTGCTGGCACTGAGAGTTCCCACCAGATTTATTATAAGGGGGTAAACTCAACTAGCCGCTAAATTCAGAGACCTCTCTTGCACTAATTTAGCATTTATGACCTGTCACAAATGCAGTTTGTTCATCTTTTAATGAGTCACCCAGAAGTACAACTTCTCATTAAAAAATTTATTAATCTCACTATGTGGTAACGTAGCCAAAACAGAATAAATATGAAGTATGTGTAAAACGCTAGGAAGTTGGCTTCAATTAAAGACCCTACATAAGAATGTTGCTTTCCAAGTTACCTATGTCTGCAATTAAGTGGGTTCGTTCTTAAGGGCCAGTACATTTTCTTCCTTAGAAATCTCATCTGTTGAGTCACAAGAATTAGGCTCTGATAAAGTAAATATTTCTACATAGTAAGTGTTGGTGTAAAGGATCCTGGTGGCACAAACGGTTAGGCACTCAGCTATAGACCAGAAGGCTGCTGCTCTGAACCTACTCAGGGGCTCTACGGGAGAAATGCCTGGCGATCTGCTTCCATAAATATTACAGTCTAGGAAACCTCATGTGGCAATTCTAATCTGTCACATGGGGTCTCTATGACTTGAAAACAACTAGACAACACACAACAACAAGAGTTGGTATGCAGGGTTGGAGAGCAGGGCTCTCTTAAATTGAAATCCAGAGGAAGTAATACCATTGATTTCTTCCATCAAGGTCTATATAACTGGCAAAAACAAATGAATTGAACCAAAGCAAGTGCTCAGCAGAAATACTATGCAGCTATTAAAATGAATATAGTAATTAAATCTGTATCAGTCAGTTTGAGGAATTTTTAAGGTGTTGTTGTTGAGAACAGCGAGATGCCTAGAAGGGCATGTAATATAGTTCTATGTCAGTGAAATAGAGAACGCAACCCCATGTACACATTCATATGCACGTCAGCGAGTGCATGAACATGGAAAAAGCTGTAGGAGGACACATTGGTTACAGGAGGTCACTAGGGGTGGCAGCACTGGGCAAGGAGCTGAGGGAAGACAGGCCGGAACAACAACAAAAACGACATAGAAAAAAGGTGCTTAAGACAAGACAGCGTGATGATGTCACAAGATCTGTGGAAAAGTGCGTACGTGTGCACACGCGCAGAAAGAGAGGAGTGAACGCAGTTTCTCCAAACAGTAACGGTGCTGATTTCAGAATGGTAGGTACTCAGGGGATTTTTCTTTCTTTCTTAGACTTTTCTGTATGTTTTAAATAAGCATGAATTACATATTAAAAAATAAAATAATTTCACTGTTAAAAATTATCTGTATAATAAATATTTTCTAGTAAAATTCTGTCCAGAGAGAATATTAATGTACTACATGGTCAAATACATGAAAATCAAAATTCACTCTATGGCCAAAAATACCCACATTTTCAGTGCAAATATGCAGAAGTCATCAAAGTTTTATTATAGCGGAGGGAATTTCTCATGAAAAGTACCTAAAGCACATACTTAATGTCTGATCTTTTAGTCATTAACAAAATGTCAAACAGTCATTTGTGACAAAAGCAAAATGTGTAAGATGACAGGTGTTGGCATGTTTACCAGGTTTTTAGTAAAAGAAGCAGCAAAATAAATGAATATATACATACATACAAACATGCACATAAACATCTGTGAAAAACACTGGCCCAGAAATGGGGATGCTAGGACTCTAAATCGTCCCTTCTCAGCAATGTTTCTGAACTTTGACGTGTCTCGCTTTTTTTCCCTGAAGATTTAGAGGTGGGTACAGAATCAGTGATCTTCACATTGTTCCCAGAATCTAGCAGTTTCATGGGGTGCTTAAAGGGTTCCACAAATGTGTGATTTAAACAAACTTTTAACTGTTTTCAAAAATGGGGGAGAAAACACAAAATATGTTTCAAGAGTGTTGTTTGGTATGTTTTAATTAAAACCCTGGAAACCACTAATACATCAACACCTACTGGCTGATTAACTCAATTAACTCAATTTTTATAGGGGTCAGTACACAGTACACAGTTTTTCGAAATATTTTCCTCTAAATGTATTTGAAGTTCTTGTAGCACTGTTAGAAGGTCTATAGTCCTGTACTCCTTTCTTCCCTTTGTTATATCAGTCGTCAACAATGAACCAGGGTGCCAGGCCCCGTCAATGCTGGCTCTGGTCCATACTCATCATGGCAAAACAGTCAGGTTTGTAATACCCAGCAAATAACAACACACATGCCAGGTTTAAAATTTTAGGATTTAGAACAAGTTTGAGTGCTTCAAATATGAGTGACCCTGCTGGTATCTGAAATACTTGAGGAATAGCTTCCAGCATCACAGCAACATGCAAGTTATCACAGTATGACAAAATGACAGCAAGGTGGCCCCACTTAGAGGTGGCTATGACATTGGCTTTGTCCAGAACAATGTGAAGAGCAGTGATATGTCCTGGTGTCAGGTAGAAGCACATTAGACCTGATCCATGGTCCCTAGTCTCCCTTCCTTCTACAGTAATGATGGAAGCCCGGTTGAGAAGGACTGCCCATATCTGAAACAACCTAAGTCACTGTGCCACTTGTAGAGAGCAGCCAGGGAGGGTCACCCAGGGCCACAGTGGACATTGTGGGAGAAATCAACTTCTATTTGTGCTAAACAATGAGATTTTAGGGTTGTTTGAAAAACATACTCAAAAACCAAACCAAACTAAACCAGTTGCCATCGAGTCAATTCGACTCATAGAGACCCTATATGACAAAGTAGAACTGCCCCATAGGGTTCTCAAGGAGCATCTGGTGGATTCAAACTACAGATTTTTTTGGTTAGCAGCCTAGATGGTCATACCAAAAGTAGTAGAACTGCCCCATAGAGTTTCCAAGGAGCGCCTGACTGATTCAAACTGCCGACCCTTTGGTTAGCAGCCGTAGCTCTTATCCACTACACCACCAGGGTTTCCTAGATATTATTATTATATCTTTACTATTAACTATGATAGGTAGTCATAGTTAATAGTAAAGATATAATAAGTAGCATGACCCCAGAAGAAAGGCCTGACTATCTGCTTCCGAAAGGTTGTCAATGCCTTGAAAACCCTGTGGAGCAAAGTTCTACCCTGCAACACACGGGATCACCATGAGTCAGGTTTTTTTTTTTTTTTTAATATAATAATAATGCATAAATAACGGTTAACATTACCACAGTAGAGTTACAGGTTTTGTTGGACAAAATCAGTAGCCTTCGGGTATGGTTTTTCAGACACAGAATGCCATGTCGGTTAGGATAGGTTGGCTGCATATATTAAAAATCTCAAAATCACCGTGGCTTAAAAAAGATAAAACTTTTTATTTCTCTACTACAGAAAATAATCTAGAGGCAGGTGGTCCAGGGATATTATGGAGATCGTTTGGTGTCACAGACCCAAGTAACTTCCATCTTTGTGCCCTGCCTCCTTGAAATATGACTTTCACTTCGTAGAATAAATGACTGCTTAGATTTTAGGCATGTCATCCACATGTCCCCCAGGGAAAGGAGGAAGGAACAGGGAAAAGCATATACCTTCCTTTAAGACCCTTCCCAGAAGGCACAACATATCTTATTGCCTAGAATATAGGTACATGGCCACTCCTAGCTGCAATGGCATCTGGGAAACATTGGTTGATGCAATTCTGTTTCCAAGGAGGAGGAAGAGGGTGCACATTGGGGAGGAACTGGTGGTCTCTGACACAGCAGAGTCTCAGTGCCCCGCCCCCCCAAAAAAAGTCTGGGAAATGCTGCGTATTACATTTCCTTCTGGTAGAGTCTCAGTGCAGATTTGCATATTAAAGGTCCTGTGGAATCCTACAGAAAGAAATTGATTATAATTTTGTTTAACCTGGCAATTGAGAATCTACTGAACAAGGAAGGCCTTTTCCGTTTTAAGTGCATATTATTAACCTGATCACTGGAGAGAATGTGGGCAGGAACCACGTATGAGAGACCACTGAATATCCAGGAATAAGGAGTTGTTCAGCTTAGCTAAATCCTGGGGAGGCGGAGGGGGTGTGCAGTTGAGAGTGGAGAGACACATAGAGATTACTAGATGATTTACAGCAGAAGTAGAGACAGGGAAGTTATTGAAGGTGGAGCAGATCCAAATAAATAAGAGGAAACAGTTCAGTGGAGAGGGAGAGATTGAAGGTAAAGGAGTAAGAAAGGGAAAAATAAATTACCTGCTCCATTTAGTGGGGCAGTCAGCGTTGGGAGAACTCAACGAGACACAGATATTCCTACATTCTCAGTCATAAACCAGAATTTCTAATGCAGAAAATCATTACCACTTTCTTATCCCACAGTCCTCCTTTAAGAATTGTCCTTAAACACTACTGATGCCACAGGTTATGTTCCGGATATTCTTCTAGAGTAGATCAGTAGTTGAATCTAGGTATTTTTCAGCAATTATGATCTCAATGTAGTTAAAGACGCTTATTTTGGAAATCTCACAGAATTCGGAAATCTCACAGAATTCTAAAATCTCATAAGTATGGTTTTCTCCTTAAATATAGACACACATGCTCCCATTAGAGTGGGAATGTACTTATATATGAATGAGATTGAAAAGTCTGACACTTGTACAGGTTCTTGTATTAAACAATACAGGACAAAGTAATTCACAGCCCAGAAAACCCTACGAACAAACTATAAACTCTACAAACAAATACATTAGAGCTGACTAATATCAGGACATGTACACACTCTGTTATTGTTGTTGTGTGATATCAAGTCAATTCTGACTCATAGCAACCCTGAAAGACACAGTAGAACTGCCCCATGGTGTGTTTGCTGACTTTGTGAAAATAATGGTTTTATAAAATAATCAAATCCTAGCATTCATTCTCTACATACCTTTTGAGTTTAATTCACTGGAAACATAGTTTCAGGATTAGTTAACTTACTGCTTTATTCAAGTAAAAAACAAGACAAATATGACTGCCTTGGAGAGAGAGGGAAAGTGAAAAAGAGAGGGATATTGAAATAGCTTTAAATTTTTAGAGCAAACTTAAATATCAAAGGCATATCAGGATGGTTTCCTGGACAAAAAGTAATTTCAGATTCAATAAATATGTATTTCTGCATGCCTACTATGTGCAAGGCACTGGATTGGGTTATAAAATTAAAAAAAAAAGTGTTGACATCAAGTCAATTCCAATTCATAGCAACCCTGTAGGACAGAGTAGAACTGCTCCATAGGGTTTCCAAGGCGCAATTGGTGGATTCAAACTTCTGACCTTTGGTTAACAGCCGTAGCTCTTAACCACTGTGCAACCAGGGCTCCAAGTGGTGAGTAAATTAGACAGTGCTAGGCTGCTCACTGAAAGGTTGGAAGCTACAGTTTATTCAGAGGCACCTTGAAGAAAGGCCTGGTGATCTACTTCTGAAAAATCAGCCATTGAAGACCCTACAGAGCACAGTTCTACTCTGACACACTTGGGGTCGCCATGAGTTGAAGCTGACCCCATGGTAACTGGTTAAGGCAGACACAATAGGTTTTAGGCCAGAGCAGAGAGCTTATAGGGCACGAGGGACAATTAGGCAGTAACAGTAAAGTGTGGTGCCTGCTATAAGGAGTGGACAGTGCTGTGAGGGAAAGGCAGGAGCAGCGAACAGGGAGGGTGGGCACACTGGGGTGATTCCCAGGGAAAAGGCAATTAAGCATAGATCTGTCAGAAGAGAAAGATTATTTCCATCAGAGGGAACCAGAAAGAAGAGCTATTGGCAGAGTTAGTCCAGAGGGTACGGAGACGCAGGGTGATGTTACATGACTCACCTGGAAAGAGAGGAATCCGGTTTCCAGGCAAATGACTCAGGTGCATTTATGCTGCACTTTGTAAAAATTATCCTTGAGTCTCAGATTTCAAACTGAACAGTTTGTGAATAACACATCTTAAAGGAGAAAAATGTATTTCTCCAGGGAGTTTCTCAAACACTAGTGAAGGGGTAAGTTTTAAAGTTTCTTATAGTCTACAAAGAATTAAAAAAAAAAAAAAAAGCCCACCATTTCCAAAGCTGAAGTTGATGGTAGATTTTTTAACTCCCACTCAGAGGAATGCCTGTCTGAAGTAACATAGTTTTGCCCACCTTAATCCCAAGTATCCTGAATTTCAGAAACACTGGGTACAATTATTGAGGAAGGTGTTTAATATAATAACTATATAATCCCAAACCCAGTGCCGTCGAGTCAATTCTGACTCATACCGACCCTATAGGACAGACTAGAACTGCCCCATAGAGTTTCCAAGTGGCACCATAATATCTAAAATGAATGAAAAAAATGGTGACTGCTGTATATTCTGAAATATACCTTAGATAATAATTCTAAGTTAACTGCATCCTAAAAATGCATACCTTTTGCATCTTAATATAGGAATATCTCAGAACATGGAAAGTATCACTTAAAAAAAAGAAATGAAAGAATGCAAACAGAAACCTGTACATCAACACTTATTGCAACACTTTTCATAACAGCCAAAAGGCAGAAACAACCTGAAATGTACGTCAACAGGTGAATGGATAATAAGCAAAATGTGATATATACACACAATGGAATATTACTCAGCCATAAAGAGAAATGAAGCCCTGATGCATACCACTACGTGTATGAACCATGAAAACATACTGAGAGAAGTCAGTGAGTCACAAAAGGACAAATACTATATGACCTCACTGATATGAAATAAGCAAATACACAGAAAGTAAAGACTATATTAGTGGTTACCAGGAAAAAATTGTGAGGATGGTGAAGGACCTGGCAGTGCTTTGTTCTATTGTACACTGGGTCGCTGTGAGTCAGAACCGACTTAATGACTCCTAACTACAACAAGAATAGGGGTAGGAAGGAGGGAGAAAGGGGAAGTTTTTGCTTAGGGGGCATTGGGTTTATGTTAATGGGGGTGGAATGATTTAGAAAAGGATCAGACAAAGGCCGCGCAACATGAAGAAGGTAATCAACGTCACAGAATTGTACCTGTGGAAATTGTTGAATTGGTGAAGGTCTCGTTGGGTATATTTTCACCACAATTTAAAAAAAAAAAACAAGAATGTAACCTCTTTTTAATATCTTCTGTGTCTATCAAAATTACCTTAAAATTATAAGCTACCAGAAAGTGTGAACCAATTTTGTATAATTCTTCTGTAGATTTTGACAGGGTATTAAAGACTTAATGATTACTTTTTGAGGATTACGATGAAATTAAGTGCTAAAATCATAACAACTCTGAACCGTAGCTACTCAATGAACTGCATCTGACTGATAACAGTGAGTGCAGAAGGAGTCAGCGATCAGTGGTGGGAGAACATAATTAGCAACTGATTTTGACTATTATCAGACTTTAACCAGCAGAAATACATTCACACATCTTCAACAAGGAAGGCATCAGCTTCACAACATTTAACAGAATCACAAACTAGTTTATTTAGTTTGTCACATATGTGTATAAGAAAAGTCACGTCATTTACTAATGAAAAAAGAAAAAGAAACCACCTTAATTTGTGAATCTCATAGCTGGAAGCCCACCAGGACCCTTGAAGAACTCATTTAAAATAAGAATTCTAGGGTTTCATTTTAAGGTGGCACTTACTTCTCTTTCCACTTCCTATATTTTCTTACTGATGGAATACATAATGATTAAAAATGAAAGAAAGAAACAATTAAATTTGGTAAATAGGTAATGGATCAGAAATTTGAGGGAATACCTGTTGTTGTTGTTGTTGTTGTTAGGTGCCGTCGAGTCAGTTCCAACTCATAGCGACCCTGTGCACAACAGAAGGAAACACTGCCCAGTCCTGCGCCATCCTTACAATCGTTGTTATGCTTGAGATCATTGTTGCAGCCACTGTGTCAGCCCACCTCATTGAGGGTCTTCCTCTTTTCCGCTGACCCTGTACTCTGCCAAGCATGATGTCCTTCTCCAGGGACTGATACCTCCGGACAACATGTCCAAAGTATGTAAGACACAGTCTCGCCATCCTTGCTTCAAAGGAGCATTCTGGCCGCACTTCTTCCAAGACAGATTTGTTCGTTCTTTTGGCAGTCCATGGTATATTCAGTGTTCTTTGCCAACATCACAATTGAAAGGCACCAATTCTTCTTTGGTCTTCCTTATTCATTGTCCAGCTTTCACATGCATATGATGAGATTGAAAATACCATGGCTTGGGACAGACACACTTAGTCTTCAGGGTGACATCTTTGCTCTTTAACACTTTGAAGAGGTCCTTTGCAGCAGATTTGCCCAATGCAATGTCTTTTGATTTCCTGACTGCTGCTTCCATGGCTGTTGATTGTGGATCCAAGTAAAATGAAATCCTTGACAACTTCAATCTTTTCTCCATTTATCATGATGCTGCTCATTGGTCCAGTTGTGAGGATTTTTGTTTTCTTTATGTTGAGGTGTAATCCATACTGAAGGCTGTGGCCTTTGATCTTCATTAGTAAGTGCTTCAGGTCCTCTTCACTCTCAGCAAGCACAGTTGTGTCATCTGCATAACGCAGATTGTTAATGAGTCTTCCTCCAATCCTGATGCCCTGTTCTTCTTCATATAGACCAGCTTCTCGGATTATTTGTTCAGCGTACAGATTAAATAGGTATGGTGAAAGAATACAACCCTGATGCACACCTTTCCTGACTTTAAAACAATCAGTATCCCTTTGTTCTGTCTGAACAACTGCCTCTTGATCTATGTAAAGGTTCCTCATGAGCACAATTAAGTGTTCTGTAATTCCCATTCTTTGCAGCATTATCCATAGTTTGTTATGATCCACACAGTCGAGTGCCTTTGCATAATCAATAAAACACAGGTAAACATCCTTCTGGTATTCTCTGCTTTCAGCCAGGATCCATCTGACATCAGCAATGATATCCCTGGTTCCACGTCCTGTTCTGAAACCAGCCTGAATTTCTGGCAGTTCCCTGTCGATATACTGCTGCAGCCATTTTTGAATGATCTTCAGCAGAATTTTGCTTGCATGTGATATTAATGATATTGTTCTATAATTTCCACATTTGGTTGGATCCCCTTTCTTGGGAATATGCATAAATATGGATCTCTTCCAGTCAGTTGGCCAGGAAGCTGTCTTCCATATTTCTTGGCATAGACGAGTGAGCACCTCCAGTGCTGCATCTGTTTTTTGAAACATCTCAGTTGATATTCCATCAGTTCCTGAAGCCTTGTTTTTCACCAATGCCTTCAGAGCAGCTTGGGCTTCTTCCTTCAGTACCATTGGTTTCTGATCATATGCCACCTCTTGAAATGGTTGGATATCAACTAATTTTTTTTTGGTATAATAACTCTGTGTATTCCTTCCATCTTCTTTTGATGCTCCCTGCGTCATTTAATATTTTCCCCATGGAATCCTTCACTATTGCAACTCGAGGCTTGAATTTTTCATCAGTTCTTTCAGCTTGAGAAACACCTAGTGTGTTCTTCCCTTTTGGTTTTCCATCTCCAGCTCTTTGCACATGTCATTATAATACTTTATTTTGTCTTCTCGAGAGGCCCTTTGAAATCTTCTGTTCAGTTCTTTTAGTTCATGAATTCTTCCTTTTGCTTTAGCTGCTTGATGCTCAAGAGGAAGTTTCAGAGTCTCCTCTGACATCCACCTTGGTCTTTTCTTTCTTTTCAGTGACCTCTTGCTTTCTTCATGGATGATGTCCTTGATGTCATTCCACAACTCGTCTGGTCTTCGGTCACTGGTGTCCAATGGGTCAAATCTGTTCTTTAGGTGGTCTCTAAATTCAGGTGGGATATACTCAAGGTCATATTTTGGCTCTCATGGACTTGCTCTGATTTTCTTCAGTTTCAGCTTGAACTTGCATATGAGCAATTGATGGTCTGTTCCACAGTCGTCCCCTGGCCTTGTTCTGACTGATGATATTGAGCTTTTCCATTGTCTCTTTCCACAGATGTAGTCAATTTGATTTCTGTGTGTTCCATCTGGCGAGGTCCATGTGTGTAGTTGTCGTTTATGTTGGTGAAAGAAGGTATTTGCAATGAAGAAGTCATTGGTCTTGCAAAATTCTATCATTCAATCTCCGGCATTGTTTCTATTACCAAGGCCATATTTTCCAACTACTGATCCTTCTTCTTTGTTTCCACTTTCGTATTTCAATCGCCAGTAATTATCAATGTATCTTGATTGCATGTTTGATCAATCTCATACTGCAACAGCTGATAAAAATTTTCTAATTCTTCATCTTTGGCCCTAGTGGTTGGTGTGTAAATTTGAATAATAGTTGAATTAACTGGTCTTCCTTGTAGGCATATGGATATTATCCTATCACTGAGAGTGTTGTGCTTCAGGATAGATCTTGAAACGTTCTTTTTGACGATGAATGCAACACCATTCCTCTTCGAGTTGTCATCCCCACCATAGTAGACTATATGATTGTCCGATACGTAGTAACTCTAAAGTGAACAGGCTCAAACTGAGAAAGAAATAATAGAGAAAACAGAAGCATTCCTATGGCTCTTCCCCTGGGGTCCCTAGAGAAGCTCCGAATTCAGAGTCACCCAACAAAAAGAGCAGGAGTGGGCAGTCAAGAAATCATTAAGACAATTCATTGTGGAATTTCATTCCAAAGGATTGGGTCAATTTCTCACACACCTCTCCCTTTCATGAGCAGATTGAATAGTGGTTATCAGTAGCTTTTGACACCAGCCTCAAAAATTACCCAGTAAAGAAAGTGGGCTTTGCTTGGGGAGAGCTTCTAGGGCTTCAGAGAGAGGAAGGGCAAAGTTTGAGACAAAACAAAGCTCTAGTTCCATAGAAAAGCCTTCCTTGCATTGACGAGTGTGGAATTCCTCTGATGACTGGGTGTTTCCTTCGACACTACTTCCGGCAATACCTACCTATGGACTTGCCATTCCTGCTTATATAGCGGAGCCCTCTGGGCATAAATAGAATCACAGAACTGCACAGAACCTTGGCATCGCACAGGGACCCACACTCAGAATTTGGTTTAATGCTGTGCTGTCACCCTCTTGAGATTCTTAGTCATTTTTAAACAAGGAGTCCCATTTTGAATTTTAACTGGTCCCAGCAAATTTTTTAGCTGGTCTTGCTTCCACTGGATGGGTTTTGCCCTGGTTCTTCTTTCTAACTGAAATGCTAGTTTCCTGGTGAAACGGCTAGAATCATAGCAAGCACAAGACTCACTTCTTAACCTCCTGCCAGTCTTTGTAAATAGGTCAAGATGTTAATATCCAGGAGATGCTGCCTTAACAAAGTACCACAAGCTGGATGGCTTTCAAGAACAGAAATTAATTTTGTCACAGTTCTGGAAGCTAGGAATTCTAAATCAGGGTGTCAGCCATGTTGATGCCTTCTGAGTCTTGAGGGAAATTTTCCTTGTCTCTCTCCAGGCTTCTGGTGGCCCCACATGCTCCTTGGCTTGCAGCTGCAGCATCATCCTCTATGTCCCTGTCTCTGTGTATCTTTTTATAAGGACACCAGTCATATAAGATTAAAGCCCATCCTATTGCAGTATGACCTCATGTTAATTCAACTGATACTGTCTTCAAAGGCTCTATTTTCAGTAGGGTCAGGTTCATAGGTATCAGGGGTTAGAACTTCAACATATCTCTCTTTTCAGGGTATACAATGCAATCCATAACAGTCACCTTGTCAATCACCCTACTTAATACTGCATTCAGTCATTAAACCAGCACAGTCTATCTTCCTCACTTTGCTCAAATTTTTTTTTCTTTCCAAAAAATATATTTCATTCTAAAGTACAATATAGTTTATTAACTTATTCTAGCTGAAGTCAATTTTCATCCCCAACTTCAGTAGAATGTGGATTCCACCAAATTAGGGATTTTTTTTTCCTCTTTCTCTTTCTCCACATTTTTATATATATATATATATATACATACATACACATACATATATATATACAGTCATATGTTTTTGTTGTTGTTAGATGCAGTAGAGTCAGTTTAACTCATAGTGACCCTATGGACAATAGAATGAAACATTGCCTGGTACTGTGCCATCCTGACAATCATTGTTATGTTGTTGCTGTTGTTGTTAGGAGCCTTAGGGTTGGTTCCAAATCATAGCAACTTTATGAACAACAGAACGAAACACTGCATGGTCCTGCACCATCCTCACAATTGTTGCTATGCTTGAGCCCATTGTTGCAGCCACTGTGTCAATCCATTCCACTGAGGGTTTTCCTTTTTTTCGCTCACCCTCTACTTTACCAAGCATGATATCCTTCTCCAGAGACTGATCCCTCCTGATAACATATCCAAAGTATGTGAGATGTAGTCTCACCATCCTTGCTTCTAAGGAGCTTTCTGGTTGAACTTCTGCCAGGACAGATCTGTTTGTTCTTTTGGTAGTCCGTGGTATATTTAATATTCTTCACCAACACCACAATTCAAAGGCATCAATTCTTCTTCAGTCTTCCTAATTCATTGTCCAGCTTTTGCGTGCATATGAGGCGATTGGAAACACCATGGCTTTGATCAGGTTCACCTTAGTCTTCAAGGTGACATTTTTGCTTTTCAACACTTTAAAGAAGTATTTTGCAGCAGATTTACCCCCATGCAATACATCTTTTGATTTCTTGACTGCTGCTTCCATGAGTGTTGATTGGGGAAACAAGTAAAATGAAATCCTTGACAACTTCAATCTTTTCTGCATTTATCATGATGTTGCTTATTGGTTAAGTTGTGAGGATTTTTGTTTTCTTTATGTCGAGGTGTAATCCATACTGAAGGCTGTGGTCTTTGATCTTCATTAGTAAGTGCTTCAAGTCCTCTTCACGTTCAGCAAGCAAGGTTGTATAATCGACATAAAGCAAGTTGTTAATGACTCTTCCTCCTATCCTGATGCCCAGTTCTTCATATAGTCCAGCTTCTCGTATTATTTGCTCAGCATACAGATTGAACAGGTATGGTGAAAGATACAACCCTGAAGCACACCTCTTCTCACTTTAAACTATACAGTAACCTCTTCTTCTGTTCGAGATACTGCCTCTTGAGCCATGTACAGATTCCTCATGAGCACAATTAAGTGTTCCTGAATTTCCATTCTCTGCAATGTTACCCATAATTTGTTATGATCCACACAGTTGAATGCCTTTACAAAGTCAATAAAACACAGGTAAACATCTTTCTGGTATTCCTTGCTTTTGGCCAGGATCCATCCGACATCAGCAATGATATCTCTGCTTCCATGTCCTCCTCTGAATCTGGCCTGAATTTCTGGCAGTTCCCTGTTGATATACTGCTACAGCCACTTTTGAATGATCTTCAAAAATTTTTTACTCGTATGTGATATTAATGGTATTGTTCAAAATTTGTGCATTCAATTGGACCACCTTTCTTGGGAATAGCCGTAAATATGGATCTCTTCCAGTTGGTTGGCCAGGTAGCTGCCTTCCAAACTTTTTGGCATAGATGAGTAAGCATTACTAGCACTGCATATGGTTGTTGAAACATCTCAGTTGGTATTCCATCAATTTCTGGAGCCTTGTTTTTCACCAATGCCTTCAGTGTAACTTGGAGGTCTTCCTTCAGTACCATTGATCCTTGATCATATGATACCTCCTGAAATGGTTGAAAGTCGACCAATCCTTTTTGGTATAGTGACTCTGTGTATTCCTTCCACCTTTTTTTTTTTTTTTTTTGATGCTTTCTGTGTCATTTAATATTTTCCCTGTAGAATCCTTTGATGTTCCAATTCGAGGCTTGAATTTTTTCTTCAGTTCTTTCAGCTTGAGAAATGTGAATGCGTTCTTTCCTTTTGATTTTCTATTTCCAGGTATTTGCACCTGTCATTATAATACTTCACTTTGTCTTCTCGAGCATACTTTGAAATGTTCTGTCCAGCTCTTTTTACTTCTTAATTTCTCCTGTTTGCTTTAGCTGCTCTATGATCAAAAGCAAGATTCAGAGTAAAGCAAAAGGTCAGCAAAAAAAGAGAAAGACCCTCATTGAGATGAATTGATACAGTGGCTGCAGCAATGGGCTCAAGCATAACAGTGATCATGAGGATGGCACAGGATCTGGCAGTGTTTCCTTCTGTTTTACATATGATTGCTATGGGTCAGAACCGACTCTACTGCATCTAATAACAACAACAACATATAAACACAAAAGTTGGAAGTTTAAACCCAACCTGAGGTGCAGTGGAAGACAGGCATGACGATCTGCTTCAGAAAGGTCACAGCCTTGAAAACCCTATGGAGCAGTTCTACTCTGCACATTTGGAGTCTCCAGGATATATGTATATGTAATATATATGTTACATATACATATATATAACAAATATTTATTATTTTATATATCATTTTGCTATTTATATTTATTTTTAAAATTAACTTTACGTTAACTACTAAACTAATGTAAAAGCTAAGGTCAGTTCCCAGTTCATAATAAGTGATGAATAAGTAGAGTTGATTAAATAAGTTACAAATGGCTCAAATCCGTGAATTTGGACAAGTGCCAACAAGTTATCAAACGATTTTAATAGGTGCAATAAAGAGGCAAGATGAGTTCTCTTAAAATTAATTAAAAAATCCAATGAACTCTCTAATTAGTAATTGGGTATAGCTAAATAATGATTGGATTATCTAGAAGGCAATATCCAGGGTATCTCCAAAATGATGAACAAAAAGACGGAGAAACGGGATAGTCTGGAAGATCTACCATCCATCTCAAAGGATGTGGACAAATAAGAAATCAGAAATTTGAGACAAAGAAATGTCTGCAAGCATCAATTATATGGAAGGTAAATATAAAAAAGACCTCTCCAAATGCAGCACCCACAAACTTTTGTTCTCTAGGAAATTGAAAAAGAAATCTGAGAAAGAGGTTAACACAGGATACCAACTTTTTTTTTTGGTGGCATTTAAGTGTTATTACAGAATGAGCTGGGGAATCTACTTTTTGTTTGAACAAAATGCCATTACCCTGAAAATTATTGAAAGATTTTTTTTAACAAATTTCAAGTAGCTCATTTTTCCTTTAATAGCAACAACAATGGATTCAAACACACCAACAATCCTGAAGATGGCACAGGATTGAGCAATGCTTCCTTCCATTATATATAAAGTCACCATGAAATGGAGCCAACTCGATGGCAACTATATTATCCTTTTGTTTCAAAAATTCATTTTGGCTTTATAGTATTTTTTTTTACATAATTATAATTTTTTTTCATTTTCAATTTATGGTCATTTACAGAGCAGCGCAGGAGACTAAATTATCAAAGATAAGAACATAAATGTTTTTCTTTACAAATAAAGCACCGTGGTGGTGCAGTGGTTAAGAGCTATGGCTGCTAACCAAAAGGTTGACAGGTTGAATTCACCAGCCACTCCTTGGAAACTTTATGGGACAGTTCCACTCCGTCCTATAGGGTCACTGTGAGTCAGAATCAACTCAGTGGCAATGGATTTTTAGTAAGAAATAGAACTTTGGAGGTTGGGGCCAGAAGTAAAGATGTAGGAAATGATAACTGTCCAAATTTCCTCATCTTTCATGGCAAGAAGCCACTAGGTACTCTCGAAGTTTCATGAATCGAGAAGAAGGTGTTAACTGTAAAAATAAAAATAAAGCAAATAAGAAAAAAAGTTCTTAAAAAATAAAATGTGAAATAGAAATAGCTGACATGAAGCACAGGACATATACACATTACATCTGGGATGCAGAGATGGGAAGAAAGGACGAGGGAATTTTTTACTCTTTATTTGTAGTTTTCAGGGCAATTTGGATAATTTTAAAACACCATGTGTGCGTGCACACACACATTTATACACACAGACACATCTCTCTGTAGCTGTATTATTCCCCAGGCTCCCTTCTTACTGGTTCAGAGAAGGTCCTAGAAGTCTGTATTCTTCATGCATCTAACCTATTTCGGGGTGGAAGTGGTGTCTGGAAACCACTGATGTTAATAACTTAATATCACAATCATCTTTTTTACATGCACGTACACTTAAGAAAAAAAGTTTAGTGCTTCTGGGTCCCAGAAAGATCAGGGGCTGCTGGCTTCCTCTGACAAAATCCAGTGTGAAGAAGCTCTAGACGAGAGATCTGGACCTGAGGAAGCATGTCAGTAGGTCAGCTCTGAGAGCACAGCAGGGGGAGGACAGTTCAGAAATGACCTTCACCTCCCGTCTGGGCTGTCCCGATATTGTCTTCTGAGGTTTGGTCTGCCCCTTGTTCCTGGGAAACTGCACCCAGAAGCAGCATCTCTACTGGCCCAATGTGGGCACCCTCCATGTATGGGTTAGAAACAAGAAAGCAGGTAGGGCTGACCTGTCCCTGGGCACTCATTCTTGCGCTACCTCTTCTCCTCCACCAGAATAAGAAGGAGAGAAAGAGAGAGAGTGAGAGACAATCCTAGTGGTTATAAACAAAAGAGAATGAATTTGCAAAGTGCCCATAGCTTACAAGATTTGAAAGAAAATACCTAACTAGAGAGGTTGCTTGAGAACATGGCATCAGGTAAGGTGGGTGAAGTTGGGGATCTCTGCCAAGGGGCCCATGAGCTCCGATAACTTTAAACACACTGGAAAAAAAAAGTGAGCTAAGACTTTGAATTTATTACTTTCCCAAATACACAATAACAGACCCAGTAGTTGAAATGTCCAGGGGAACAGAGCATGCACGCCCAAGTTTGAGTTCTTGCAAGCATTGTAAAAGAAAGACAGCAAAGCAAACACCAAAGACCCCCTGAAGTGCAATTCCTGGAACACATGGAGTGGGTATTTCAAGTGAGATCGTCACTATTCTCAAAGGCATAAGGGAAGACATTAGAATTACAAAGCAGGAACAAAAGAGCAAGTAGAAAATTAGTTAGTATGTAAAACATAATAATTTGGGTAGAATTCAGGATGAAGAAGAAAGCTGTACTATCAGATGGAGAAATTGAAGGGTGTGGCTGAACAGAAGAGAGAGCACCATAAAGAGAAACTCAGACTCCTGGAGGATAGAAAGAGATTTGTTACATGAAGATAATAGGAGCGTGAGAAGGAGAGAAACAAAGAAAGGAAATAAATGCAGGAATAGCAACAATACCTTTCTCTAGATCTCTAGAACTAAAAATAAAATTTTAGATTTTTTGATGAAGATAATTCAAAAACAGTTGTAGCAGTTCATCAAATGGAACTGCCAGAAATCCAAGTCACATTCAGAAGAGAATTTTGAACAAGGGATATCATTGCTGATGTCAGATGGACCTTGGCTAAAAGCAGAGAGCACCAGAAAGATGTTTACCTGTGGTTTGTTGACTATGCAAAGGCATTGGACTGTGAGGATTATAACAAGTTACGGATAACATCGCAAAGAATAGGAATTCCACAACACTTAATTGTGCTTATGAAGAACCTGTACATAAACCAAGAGGCAGTCCAGTCAGAACAAGGGGATACTGTGTGGTTTAAACTTAGGAAAGGTGTGGATCAGGGTTGTATCCTTTCACCACCCTTATTCAATGCATATACTGAGCAAATAATCCAAGAAGCTGGACAATACAAAGAAGAATGCAGCATCAGGATTGGAGGAAGATTCATTAACAACTTGTGATACACAGATGGTATAACCTTGCTTGCTAAAAGTAAGGAGGACTTGAACACTTACTGATGAAGATCAAAGACTGCAGCCTTAATAAAGAAAACAAAAATTCTCACAACTGGACCAATAAGCAACATCAGGATAAACAGTGAAAATGTTGAAGTTGTCAAGTATTTCACTTTTACTTGGATCCATAATCATCACCCATGGAAATAGCAGTCAAGAAATCAAATGATGCAGTGCACTGGGCAAATCTGCTGCAAAAAACCTCTTTAAAGTATTAAAAAAACAAAGATATCACTTTGAGGACTAAAGTGAGCCTGACCCAAGCCATGGTGTTTTCAAATTGCCTCATATACATGGGAAAGCTGGACAATGAATAAGGAAGACCGAAAAAGAATTGATTTATTTGAACAATCTATCTTGGAAGAAGTGCAGCCAGAATGCTCCTTAGAAGCAAGGATGGAAGACTTCATGTCACATACTTTGGACATGTTATCAGGAAGGACCAGTCCCTGGAGAAGGACATCATGCTTGGTAAGGTAAAGGGTCAGCCAAACAGAATCAAGAGATGTGAAAGGGATTGGATGTGGGGGTGAAGGCGAGAACGGGACCCGAACTTCCATTGGGAATATGTCCCAAGATGCGTTGACACAGTGCTGCAACTATGGGCTCAAAAACAGCAATGATTGTGAGAATGGCACAGGATGGAGCAGCGTTGCGTTCTGTTGTACATGTGGTCACTATGAGTTGGAATTGATTCAATGGTACCTGAAAATAACAGAATTCCAAACAGGCTACATAAAGAGAGCACACATCTACATATCACAGCAAAACCTAAGAACAAATCTTTTTAAAATCTGAAGCTATCTGGAGGAAAAATTAGATAGATAAATGGATAGATGGATAGATAGATGGTAGATAGATAGATGATAGATAGATAGATAGATAGATAGATAGATAGATAGATAGATAGATAGATAGATAGATAGATAGATAGATAGATAGATAGATAGACAGACGATAGACAGATAGATGATAGATTGATAGATGATAGATAGATTGGTTGATTGATAGATTGTTAGATGGTTAGAGAGGGAGATAGACAGATAGATGGATAGACAGAGAGCTAAATAGATACATACATAATATATACATACACACATACATGCATACGTACATATATACATACATACACCTCGGGGAAAAAAAGGAGAACTTGTTTGGCACCAAGTTTCCATCAATAGCATTAGATGCAAGAACACTATAAACACTTTTCAAAAAATCCGAGCAGGGGAAAAAAACTTTGAAACTCTATTTTCAGTAATGGTAAGGACATATTCCCAATGGAAGTTCAGGTCCTGTTCTTAACTTCACCCCTACATCCAATCCCTTGTCACATCTCTTGATTTTGCTTCCGGGTAATCTTTCAAACACAATTGCCCTTCTCCTATTTCCAGGGCTCCAGCCCTCCTTTTTACCCATAGAACAACAATCTCTCTAACCAACACATTGTGAAAGTCTCCCGATGGATTGTCCTGCACCCAGGCCTCATTCCTTCCCCATACATCCTCTAAGTTGTCCTCAGAGTTGTCTTTTCCTCAAGTAGATGTGGCCCTCTTCCTCATGGCCCTGTAGTGAGTGTTCTAAGTATCCCCCTCTCTCCTTCTCTAAGGTCCTTCCCTACCCTCCCAGCAGTCATGGATCTTTTCCAATCCTAGTCTCCAAGTGGGTGGTCCACTTCCAGGTTTTCAACTAGCACAATTGACCTTTTATCATATTATTTGCCTAAACGTCTGAATGCCAACTAGACTGTGAACGCCACCTGAGCAATATTAGACTGAACTCATTTTTTATTCGCTAAGGCAAATGGATACCTCAGTATTTCGTGTGGCTGCTGCTCTATTAGTGTTTGTGGGGATGCTTTTGAATGGTACCATGTGTATCTAAGAAAGACACCAGGAACTTTCCCATTCTGGGCATCCATCTCCATTAAGTCTATGCAAAGATAAGAGAGCTTCCTCAGTTAACAAGGGCCAGTGCAGCTCCAACAGGAAGATTTGCTGGGTGGTCACTGATTTGCATGCAGGGGACATGAGAACATGGCAGAGGAGAGGCTGTAAATTACCCCAGCACTTGGTGACAGAGCCTCTTGGAGCACCTGGCTTGGAATTATTAATTAAAGCTTCCTCAAGGATGGTTTGTTTGCACGTCAGTTGAGCTAAGACACACTGGTCTCCCTGTAAATAAATAAGACAGCCTGATTAGGCCTAGTCATTAATTAAGTGTCTTTGCTGTGAGTAAACAGTGAAACCTTTCAGTCTGCGAGCGCCATGGCACCGTGGTGAACATGCAGCTGTCGACACTCCTGCAGCACAGCCTGACATCTCCATCAGTTTGCAGGCGCTCCCTCGCTCCCCAGGGACCGGAGGCCCAAGTCAGAGGGAAAGGACACTCTGCCTGGCGCTGCCCCTTGAGTTACCACACAAGCACGCTTACAAATAATCCCAGTTGGGAATAAACAAAGGGGAAGACAGTCCAAACCCTGAGGTGTCACATTTAAACATTTGTGGCATTCGTATGTTTGCATGCCCAAATTTGGGCAAAAATAACATACTGCTTTTACTTTTATGAGAATTTAAAAAGCAGGTTATTAAGAAAATAATCTCATTTGCGTTCCCTTTATAGGCTCTTCCAAAACCATGGCTGTTTTCTAACTTTATTGTGCTGTTGTGCTTCGCTGCATCCGTGGCGACCCCGTTAACAACAGAACGAAACGTTGCCTGGTCCTACGTCATCTCCACGAATGTTGGAATGTTTTATTCCGTCGTTGGGGCCACTGTATATTTTAGTACCTTCCAACCTAGGGAATTCACCAATGAGCACTATACGGGACAATATTCTGTTGTGATCCATAGGGTTTTCCCCCAGCTAATTTTGGGAAGCAGATCACCAGAACTTTCTAATCCATTTTAGTCTGGAAGCTCCACTGAAACCTGTCCCCCATGGATGACTGCTGGTATTTGAAACACTGCTGGCTTAGTTTCCAGCCTCAGAGCAACATGCAAGTCACCACAGTAGGACAAACTGACAGACAGGTGGTGGAACTTTATTTATAGTTTCAGAAAGCCCTCACACTGATGAAGAAAGGAACTACTGCATATCCTGTTTGCACTATTTGAAAACGTGTCCTCTCTACCTCCAACGCTCCAACACTCCTAAGTTCCCTTTTATTCTCCTGCCTGTGTGCTTTGTAAACTCTAAAATACATGTAAAACAGAAGAGATGGATTCTTCCTGCTCTACTTTCCCCATGAAGCTGCATTTGCTAATAGGACTAATTTACAGTGTTGGTGAATCTAGCAAGCCTTCTAGAACTCAGGAATTCCAAATTCTCCCAATGTTCACATCTAACCCAAGACTGACAAGGGTGTTCTATGCAATAACAGGCAGAATGGGGGATACGCCTTGGTGTAAACGATTGTGCAGCTGCCTAATACTGCAGAGCAGAACAACTGGAAACCTTGGCTGGGGACAGCAGCTTACCTCAAGACTAGTATGGCCTTCTTCTACCCAAGGTCCCAGGCCTGAATCTGTGGGCTGCAGTGTGGATACAGTGGCCAGAGGAGAGTGGGGGCAGCATGGGCCTTCTGCCCAGCTGTTTAGGATGAGGAAAATAGGAGAGGAGAGGAGGAGAGGGAAGAGGCAGGAGGAGAGAGTGGGAGGGGACAATAGGGGAGGGAAGAGTGTGGGAGAGGGAAGAGGAGAGGGGAGAGGAGAGGAGAGGAGAGCAGAGGGGAGGGGAGGGGAAGAGAAGAGAGGGGAGGGGAAAAGAGGGGAGGGAAGGGGTAAGAGGAGAGAGTGGGATGGAGAGGGGACAGGAGGGGAGGGAAGAGGAGAGGAGGAGAGGAGAGGGGAGGAAGGAAGAGGAGAGGAGAGGAGAGGAGAGGAGAGGAGAGGAGAGGAGAGGAGAGGAGAGGAGAGGAGAGGGAAGGAGAGGAGAGGTGAGGGGAGGGGAAGGGGGAGAGGGGGGGGGAGGGGAAGGGGGAGAGGGGAGGGGAAGGGGGAGGGGAAGGGGAGAGGGGAGGGGAGGGGAGGGGAAGGGGGAGGGGGAGGGGAGGGGAGGGGAGAGGGGAATAGAAGACAAGAGAAGGCAGGAGAGGGCAGGAGAGGAGAGGAGGAGCAGGCTCCTGTGCCCTCTGTTGATTGGCTTGCTCACCACTTGGAGACCAACATTACGAAGTACAAGGATGTGTGGACTGAACTTCCATAACTTCCATCACCCTTGGGCTTGGCACAATCTACATACAAGTTTTGATCCAAGCCAACTGGAGCTCTCCCTCCTTTGGTGGGGTGACTAGTAAATGTGTCTAAACTACGCCTTATGTGCTCAGCCTTGCAGTAGAGTTATTCGCATTCATTTTTTCTTCTTCCACTTCAGAATTGTAAATCCCATAAGGACACACTTCATGTCTGCTTCCTATCTGCATGCCCTATGGAGTCTTGCCCGGGCTTCACACTCTAAGCTCAGTATGAGCTGCATAAATGAATGAAGCCAGAATGGAAGCAAAGCATTCTTCGTACATGACACCACTGAGTAAATAGCTGGTCCTATGACCTGTTTCTGGAAGTTTTCTCAAGATCACCAAGAACATCCCAGCCTCATATAACTTTATGTAACTGAGAATCCTTGGTTTTCATTCAAAGCAACTAATAAGTAAAAAGAAAGCACATTGGACTGAGAAACAAGAGGCTCTATTATGGCTGAACAATTGTATAACCTTGGGCCAGGGTTTTGGGCCAGGGTGCTGGGTCACAGAGAGAGCTCAGGGCGGTGAATGAGACAGTGTTATGGGCTGGGAACTCAATTTCTCCCTGCTATAAATGCAACCACAGCACACCCTTCTGTTCTGCAGGGGCTTGCAGATGAGTCAGGCAAGGACTTATAAGACAAACCACAATCCAAAAATATGCTGCAGAGAAGGTATTGGGACACATAGGAGCACGGTGATGCTTTTCTTTTCTTTTTTTTAATTTTTACTGTGCTTTAAGTGAAAGTTCAAAAATCAAGTCAGTCTTTCACACAAAAACTCATATACACCTTGCTACATGCTCCCAACTGCTCTCCCCTCAATGAGACAGTCTGCTCCCTCCCTCTACTCTCTATGTTAGTGTCCATTTTGCCAGCCTCTAACCCCCTCCGCTCTCTCATCTCCCCTCCAGGCAGGAGATGCCAACATAGACTCAAGTGTCCACCCAATCCAAGAAGCTTAATTCTCGCCAGCATCCCTCTCCAACCCATTGTCCAGTCCAATCCCTATCTAAAGAGTTGACTCTGGGAATGGTTCCTGTCCTGGGCCAACAGAAGGTCTGGGGACCATGACCACCGGGGTCCTTCTAGTCTCAGTCAGACCATTAAGTTTGGTCTTTTTACGAGAATTTGGAGTCTGCATCCCCCTGCTCTCCTGCTCCCTCAGGGGTTCTCTGTTGTGTTCCCTGTCAGGGCAGTCATCAGCTGTAGCCGGGCATCATCTAGCTCTTCTGGTCTCACGCTGATGTAGCCTCTGGTTTATGTGGCCCTTTCTGTCTCTTGGGCTCGTAATTACCTTGTGTCCTTGGTGTTCTTCATTCTCCTTTGATCCAGGTGGGTTGAGACCAATTGATACATCTTAGATGGCCATTGCTTGCTAAAGTTTAAGACTCCAGATGCCTCTTCCAAGGTGGAATGCAGAAAGTTTTCTTAATAGATTTTATTATGCCAATTGACTTAGATGTCCCCTGAACCCATGGTCCCCAAACCCCCGCCCCTGCTATGCTGGCCTTCAAAGCATTCAGTTTATTCCGGAAACTTCTTTGCTTTTGGTTTAGTCCACTTGTGCTGACCTCCCCTGTATTGTGTTATTTTTCCCGTCACCTAGTTCTTAATCTACTATCTAATTAGTGAATGCCCCTTTCCCTCCCTCACTCCCTCTCGCCTCTCATAACCATCAAAGAATATTTTCTTCTCAGTTTAAACTATTTCTCAGGTTCTTATAATAGTGGTCTTATACAATATTTGTCCTTTTGCAACTGACTAATTTCACTCAGCATAATGCCTTCCAGTTTCCTCCATGTTATGAAATGTTTCACAGATTCCTCACTGTTCCTTATGAATGCGTAGTATTCCATTGTGTGACTATACCGTAGTTTATTTATCCATTTATCTGTTGATGGGCACCTTGGTTGCTTCCATCTTTTTGCTATTGTAAACAGTGCTGCAATGAACATGCGTGTGCATATATCTGTTTGTGTAAAGGCTCTTATTTTTCTAGGATATATTCCAAGGAGTGGGATTGCTGGATCATATGGTAGTTCTATCTCTAGCTTTTGAAGGAAGCACCAAATCAATTTCCAAAGTGGTTGTACCATTTTACATTCACACCAGCAGCATATAAGTATTCCAATCTCTTCACAGCCTCTCCAACATTTACTGCTTTATGTTTTTTGGATTAATGCCAGCCTTGCTGGAGTGAGATAAAATCTCATCGTAGCTTTGATTTGCATTTCTCTAATGGCAAATGATTGTGAGCATTTCCTCATGTTATCTGCTAGCTACTTGAATGTCTTCTTTAGTGAATTGTCTGTTCATATCTTTTGCCCATTTTTTAATTGGGTTATTTGCAGTTGAGTTTTTGCAGTATCATGTAGACTTTAGAGGTCCAGTGCTGATCGGAAATGTCATAGCTAAAAACTTTTTCCAAGTCTGTAGGTGATCTTTTTACTCTTTTGGTGAAGTCTTTGGATGAGTATAGGTGTTTGATTTTTAGGAGCTCCCAGTTATCTAGTTTTCCTTCTGCATTGTTAGTAATATTTTGTATACTGTTTATGCCATGTATTAGGGCTCCTAACATTGTCCCTATTTTTTCTTCCATGATCTTTATCATTTTAGATTTTGTATGTAGGTCTTTGACCCATTTTGAACTCGTTTTTGTGCATGGAGTGCGGTATGGGTCTTGTTTCATTTTTTTACAGATGGATATCCAGTAATGCCAGAACTATTTGTTAAAAAGACTGTCTTTTCCCCATTTAACTCTTTTGAGGCCTTTGTCAAATATCAACTGCTCATATGTGGATGGATTTATGTCTGGATTCTCAATTCTGTTCCATTGGTCTGTGTATCTGTTGTTGTACCAGTACAAGGCTGTTTTGACTACTGCAGTAGTATAACAGGTTTTAAATCAGGTAGAGTAAGACCTCCCACTTCGTCCTTCTTTTTCAGTAATGCTTTACTTATCTGGGGCCTCTTTCCCTTCCTTATGAAGTTGGTAATTTGTTTCTTCATCTCATTAAAGATTGTCATTGGAATTTGGATCGGAATTGCATTAAATATATAGATCACTTCTGGTAAAATAGCCATTTTTATAATGTTAAGTCTTCGTATCCACGAGCAAGGTATGTTCTTCCACTTATGTAAGTCTCTTTTGGTTTCTTGCAGAAGTGTTTTTTAGTTTTCTTTGTATGAGTCTTTTACATCTCTGGTAAGATTTATTCCTAAGTATTTTATCTTCTTGGGGGTTACCGTAAATGGCATTGATTTGGTGATTCCCTCTTCGATGTTCTTTTTGTTGATGTAGAGGAATCCAACTGATTTTTGGATGTTTATCTTGTATCCCGATACTCTGCTGAACTCTTCTATTAGTTTCAGTAGTTTTCTTGAGGATTCCTTAGGGTTTTCTGTGTATAAGATCATTTCAACTGCAAATAGAGATACTTTTACTTCTTCCTTGCCAATCTGGATGCGCTTTATTTCTTTATCTATCCTAATTGCTCTGCTTAGGACCTCCAGAACAACGTTGAATAAGAGCGCTGGTAAAGGGCATCCTTGTCTGGTGCCTGATCTCAAGGGGAATGTTTTCAGGCTCTCTCCATTTAGGATGATGTTGGCTATTGGCTTTGTATAAATGCGCTTTACTATGTTGAGGAATTCTCCTTCTATTCCTATTTTGCTGAGAGTTTTTATCATGAATGCGTGTTGAAATTTGTCAAATGCCTTTTCTGCATCAATTGATAAAATCATGTGATTCTTGTCTTTCATTTTATTTATGTGGTGGATTACATTAACTGTTTTTCTAATATTGAGCCATCCCTGCATAAAAAAAAAAAAAAAAAAAAACCTGGTATGAATCCCACTTGGTCATGGTGAATTACTTTTTTGACATGTTGTTGAATTCTATTGGCTAGAATTTTGTTGAGGATTTTTCCATCTACATTCATGAGGGATATATATAGATCTGTAATTTTCTTTTTTTGTGGTGCCTTTACCTGGTTTTGATATCAGGGATATTCTGGCTTCAAAGAATGAGTTTGGGAGTATTCCATCTTTTTCTATACTCTGAAATACCTTTAGTAGTAGTGGTGTTAACTCTTCTCTGAAAGTTTGGTAGAATTCTGCAGTGAAGCAGTCTGGGCCAGGGCTTTTTTTTTGCTGGGAGGTTTTAAATTACGTTTCCAATCTCTTCTTTTGTTATGGGTCTGTTTAGTTGTTCTACCTCTGTTTGTGTTAGTTTAGGTAGGTAGTGTGTTTCTAGGAATTCATCCATTTATTCTAGGTTTTCAAACTTGTTAGATTAGAATGTTCTATAGTAATCTGATATGATTCTTTTAATTTCAGTTGGGTCTGTTGTGATATCACCCATGTCATTTCTTATTTGGGTTATTTGCTTCCTCTCCTGTTTTTCTTTTGTCAGTTTGGCCAATAGTTTATCAATGTTGTTGATTTTTTCAAAGAACCAGCTTTTGGTCTTGTTAATTCTTTCAATTGTTTTTCTGTTTTCTATTTCATTAGTTCTGCTCTAATTTTTATTATTTGTTTTCTTCTGGTGCCAGAGAGTTTCTTTTGTTGCTCTCAGCTATTTGTTCAAGTTATACGGATAGTTCTTTCATTTTGGCCCTTTCTTCTTTTGGTACGTGTGCATTTATTGATATCAGTTGACCTTTGAGAACTGCTTTTGCTGTGTCCCAAAGGTTCTAATAGGAAGTGTTTTCATTCTCATTGGATTCTCTGAATTTCTTTATTCCATCCTTAGTGTCTTCTATAATCCAGTGTTCTTTGAGCAGGGTATTGTTCAGTTTTCAAGTGTTTGATTTCTTTTCCCTGTTTTTTCTGTTATTGATTTCCACTTTTATGGCCTTATGGTCAGAGAAGATGCTTTGTAATATTTCAATGTTTTGGATTCTGCTAAGGCTTGCTTTATGACCTAATATGTGGTCTATTCTAGAGAATGTTCCATGTGCACTAGAAAAGAAAGTATGCTTGGTTGCTATTGGGTGGAATGTTCTGTATATGTCTATGAGGTCAAGTTGGTTGATTGTGGCATTTAGATCTTCCATGTCTTTATTGAGCTTCCTTCTGGGTGTCCTGTCCTTCACCGCAAGTGGTGTGTTGAAGTCTCCTACTATTATTGTGGAGCTATCTCACTTTTTAATGGCGATAGGGTTTGTTTTATGTATCTTGCAGCCCTGCCATTGGGTGCATAAATATTTAATATGGTTATATCTTCTTGGCATATTGTCCCTTTAATCATTATATAGTGTCCTTCCTTATCTTTTATGATAGATTTAACTTTAAAGTCTATTTTGTCAGAAAGTAATATTGCCACTCCTGCTCTTTTTTGATTCTTGCTTGCTTGATATATTTTTTTCTATCCTTTGAGTTTTGGTTTGTTTGTGTCTCTAAGTCTAAGGTGTGTCTCTTGTAGACAGCATATACAGATCGTGTTTTTTAATCCATTCTGCCACTCTCTGTCTCTTTATTGGTGCATTTAGTCCATTTACATTCAGGGTAATTATGGATAGGTATGAATTTAGTGCGATCATTTTGTTGTCTTTTTTTGTGTGTTGTTGACAGTTTCTTTTTCCCACTTAATTTTATGTGCTCAGTAGATTACATATTGTCCTTTCCTCATATTCATTGTTGCTGATTTTGTTTCTGCTGAGTCTCTATTTTTTTCTTGTGTTTTATTTTGGTGAGTAGGATAGTTGGTCTCCTTTGTGGTTACCCTTATTATTTACTCCTATTTTTCTAAATTTAAACCTAACTTTTATTTCTTTGTTTCACTGTATCTTCCTCTCCATATGGAACATCTATGATTACGTTTCTTAATCCCTCTTTATTGTTTTAATGTTGTCTTTTATAAAATAATATCGCTGTTACCCTGTTTGGAGATTTTTTTTTTTTTTTTTAATATTGCTTTGTTTTTTTGATTCCCCTGTCTGGGTTGACTTCTGATTGGTCTGGCCAGTGTTCTAGTCTTGAGATGATACCTGATATTATTGATTTTCTAACCAAAGAACTCCCTTTAGCATTTCTTGTAGTTTTGGTTTGGTTTTTACAAATTCCCTAAACTTCTGTTTATCTGGAAAAGTCCTAATTTCGCCTTCATATTTAAAAGTCATTTTTGCTGGATATATGATTCTTGGCAGGCAATTTTTTTCCTTCGATTTTTTAAATAAATCATCCCATTGTCTTCTTGCCTGCATGGTTTCTGCTGAGTAATCCAAGTTTGTTCTTATTGGCTCTCCTTTGTAGGTGACTTTTCATTTATCCCTAGGTGCTCTTAAAATTCTCTCTTTATCTTTGGTTTCGGCAAGTTTGATTATAATATGTCTTGGTGACTTTCATTTAACATCTACCTTCTGTGGAGTTCGATGAGCATCTTAGATAGATATCTTCTCATCTTTCACAATATCAGGGAACTTTTCTGCCCACAAATCTTCAACAATTCACTCTGTATTTTCTGTTACCCCTCCTGTTTTGGTACTCCAGTCATTCGTGGGTTATTTCTCCTGATAGAGTCCCACATGATTCTTAAGCTCTCTTCATTTTTTAAAATTCTTTTATCTGTTTTTTCTTCAAATATATTAGTGCCAAGTGATTTATCTTCAAGTTCAGAAATTCTGGCTTCTACTTGCTCAATTCTGCTCCTCTGACTTTCTACTGAGTTGTCTAATTCTGTAATTTTATTATTAATCTTCTGAATTTCTGATTGCTGTCTATGAATTTTTCCAGCTTATTAAATTTTTCATTATGTTCCTGAATAATCTTTCTAATTTCTTCATTTGGTTTATCTGTGTGTTCCTTGGCTTGTTCTGCATAATGCCTCATTTCCTTCCTGATGCCTTGAAGGGTTCTGTATATTAATCTTTTGTATTCTGCCTCTGGTAATTCCAGGAATGCACTTTCATCTAGAAGATCCCTGGGTTCTTTGTTTTGAGAGCTTTTTGAGGTGATCATGGTCTGTTTCTTTATGTGACTTGATATTGACTGTTGTCTCTGAGCCATCTATAAGTTATTGCATTAATTTATGCTTGCTTACTGTGTCATATCGTCTTGCTTTGTTTTGTTTTGATATGCCCAAATGGGTTGCTTGAGTGAGCTAGCTTGATTATTTTCACCTTTAGAGCTCTGACATCCTGTCCCCAGATGGCTAGAGCTGTTTTGAAGTTTATCAGTCTAGGAGGCCTTTCACTTTTCCTGTATGAATTCTACTCAGGTGTCCAGGTAGCTGATCATCAAGTGTGTGGTACAGGCTCTGTCCTACAGTGTTAGAGGGGCAGAGTTGATTGGTGTATGTACCGGTATCTGATTGCAGGAGGGGGGGGTCATGCTTTGAACGAGGAAGGGGGCTGAGAACTGACCCCCAAGTGTCTCTGAGGAAAGCATGTACCTGTTCCCTAGAGTGTGCAGGTGGCTGGGTTCTGCAGACAGACCATGGGCACCCGATGTTTTTGGTTGTAAGGACTGGGAGGTACCAGTTATCCTTGGGCCCCTGTTGTGGGTGGCTGGGTGACCTGAGTGGAGCTACCAGTCCTTAGGCCCCTGATGTGGGTAGGTGAGGACCATTTTTAATAGACAAAGCAATGTCAAACATCAAACATCCACCTCTCCACCACACAGATGAAATGGTTGGAGTCTGCCAATAAGGGCCTATTCTCCTGAAATAGGCCCACACAGGTCCATGCAGAGGGGAAAGGTGCTCAAAGTCCATGGACTATTTATGCATGGACAGGAGCCACTTCTGTCCTGAGCTCCCCTGGTTAGTGGAGCTGGCAAATTATCCTTTCCCCCAACTGCAATTTTTTTCCTTCTCCAAGGCTAGGAGGATGGCTCTAGGTGCTCAACAGTGCCTATCTCAGGCCCAGGGAATTCAGCTGCTGAAGGTGGCTTGGCGGTGGAGGGGCACGGTAAAATATATGCAAGTACTTAGCTTTTGCCTAGAGAGCCATTCTTCTCAGGTTCTGGAGGTGTGAGTAGCCGTGTGGCTGCTGCTTCTCCCTGAGAAAACTGCAGCCGAACGCTAGTGACAGTCCACCACTGCCGCCACTCCAGGAATGGTGCCTGAGGGCTCCCTGTGATTCAGGTCCAGTAACTCCTCTCCGCTTCTAAATGGTCTCTTCCTCCCCCTGCTCCTCAGTTCATTTTCTTAGCTTGCTTTTGATGCTCAGAGCTCCTAGTTTGTCATAAATACACTCATTTCACTTGTTTTTTTGGTCTTTGCTATAAAGAGGGATGGCGGGAAGCGTCTGTCTATTCCACCATCTTGGCTCCGCCTCCCCAGCGTGACACTTTTTTGACTGAAGCAGTCTGAGGCAATGTTTATGATGTGATTGAGCTGGCTAAGTGAGGATTATCCATTGAGAATGAGGGGTGACTTCTAATAGAGGTGAAAACAATATAAATGAGTAGGCTGTGAACATCATATTAGGGAAAGACAGAGAAAATATCAGTTGAGGAATGAGTAAAGATGTCTAATTGAATGCCAGGGAAAAGCATTTAGATTTATAAACTAGGTAATAAAAAGTCAACACTGAAGGTTTTGGAGCCCTGGTAGCAAAGTGGTTAAGACCTCGGCTGCTAACCAAAAAGTTAGCAGTTCGAATCTACCAGTTGCTTCTTGGAAACCCTGTGGGGCAGTTTACTCCATCCTATAGCGTCACAATGAGTTATAATTGACAGCACACAACAACACTGGCTGAAGATTCTACATACTACAACTGAAGATTTTACAAAGTTTCTATAGGATCTGATTAAAATTAGCAGTGGTGTGCAAAATGAGCCCAAGAGGAAGAAAATTAGAGTCTGGAAGATGATTACTAGATCATCGCAGTAATCAAGTGTGAGTCTATTAAAGCAAAGGCAATGGTCACAGCAATAGGGTTTAGAGACATTATGAAGCAAGAGACATTAGGAAGAAAGAACTCACAGGTGGGGTGAGGAGAGAAGCCTTCACAGGGTCCATGTCAGCTGGCTGAGGAAGGCCAGATCTCAGGCACTGAGTCCAGACCTTCCCAAACTTTTTATCATCGGGGAGCACATTAAAATGCTGATTCCTGGACCCTTTCCATTTGGTGGGATTGAGAGGGAGCCCAGGAGTCTGCATCTTAACAAACATTCCAGACTGGCACTTGAACAACATTTTGAGAAGATTCTGGCTTAAATTATGAGTAATAAGCCAATGACTTGCTCTCAAAGAACCCTAAGCTTGAGCACACAGAGGCCCCCAAGCAAAGTCTGGATTTCAGACATCTCTGTCTCCTCCTTATCAAAGTGAAACTCCGTACTCTTTATCTTGTTTCCTTTCCACAACACTTTAAGACATCTTTATCTTTATGGACAAGGAAGGTAACTGAGAATTGGAGAAGAATGTTGTTATGGATTGAGTTGGAGCATGCATGCTTGATATGAGTGTTGGGCTTGATCATGGGAGGTAATTCAATTGCATAGGAAAGCTCCTTATACTAACTTTATTTTTGTCAATAATTCTTTATAATCCCCTTATTGTAATTTTATAATTATTTTTAATCTTAAAATTAACTTATTGTAATTTTAGTGAAATTAAACTTGAAAAGTTCAAATTTATGCATTGTACCACATTCTGCTTCAGTGACAATTTTCTATTGACTCAAGGCTGCCGCTAGGACACCTCAGTGCATCAGGTACCCATAGGAGCTTCCAGGAGGACACAGTTCACCTGGTCTGGCTAACTAAGTAAAATTTCTTTTTGATAAATACTTTAGGAAGGCTGCACTATATTTTTGCCATAAAAGTTACTCTTTGGAAGAATCAAAAAGTGCAAGACCAAGGTTTCAGTACCCGTTCCAGGCATATCAAAGTCTACTTCTGGGCACAGCCCATCTGGGAATTCTTGGCTCACTGCCATCAAACTCACCTCAGCTATTCTCTATCCTCTTGGTATATTGTCCTTCTTTTAATAGGTTAGATAAAAGCTGTTTAGCCATCTTCTGCAATTAAAAGAATTTGAAAAAATACTTTCTGCTGTGGTAAACCCATATGCTGTTATTGTTCGGTGACCTCATGTCCTTTCCGACTCATAGCAACCCCATGTACAAAAGAACAAAATACTACCAGTTCTGCACCATCCTCACAATCAGTGATATATTTGAACCCATTGTTGCAGCCACTATGTCAATCTATCTCTTCAAGGGTCTTCCTCTTTTTTGATGACCCTCTACCTTACCAAGGATGAGATCCTTCTCCAGGAACTTGTCCTTTCTGATAATATTTTCAAAGTGCATGAGATGAAGTCTCTCCACCCTCACTTTCAAGGAGCACTCTGGCCATACTTCTTCCAAGACAAACTTGTTCTCTTTTCTGGCAGTCCATAGTATATTCAATATTCTTCACTAATACCATAATTCAAAGGCATCAATTATTCTTCTGTCTTCCTTATTCATTGCCCAGCATGCATGCGAGGTGATTGAAAATATCATGGTTTGGGTCAGGCAAACCTTAGTCCTCAAAGTGACACCTTTGCTTTTCAACAATTTAAAGAAGAATTTTGCAGCAAATTAGCCCAATGCAACACGTCTTTTGATTTCTTGACTGCTGCTTCCACGAGTATGGATTATGGGCCAAGTAAAATGACATCCTTGACAACTTCAATCTTTTCTTCGTTTACCGTGGTGTTGCTTATTGGTCCAGTTGTGAGGATTTTTGTTTTCTTTATGTTGAGGTGTAATCCATACTGAAGGCTGTAGTCTTTCATCTTCGTCAGTAAGTGCTTCAAGTCCTCTTCACTTTGAGCAAGCAAAATTGTGTCATCTGCATATCGCAGGTTGTTAATGAGTCTTCCACCAAATCTGATGGCCCCATTCTTCTTCATATATCCCAGCTTCTCCCATAATTTGCTCAGCATACAGATTAAGTATGGTGAAAGGATACAACCCTGTCACACATCTTTCATATTTTTAAACCACACAGTACCCCATTGTTCTGTTTGAAGGACAGGCTCTTGGTATATGTACAGTTTCCTCATGAGCACAATTAAGCGTTCTTAAGTGTACATTCTTTGTAATGTTATCCATAATTTGTCATGATCTGCATAGTTGAATAGTAGCCATTTATGTTGATAAAAAATGGTATTTGCAATGAAGTTGTTGGTCTTGCAAAATTCTATCATTCGATCTCCAGCAGTGTTTCTATCCCCAAGACCATATTTTCCAACTACCAATCCTTCTTCATTTCCAACTTTCTCATTCCAATCACCAGTAATTATTAATGCATCCTGATTGCATGTTTGATCAATTTCAGGCTGCAGAAGCTGATAAAAATCTTCAATTTCTTCATCTTTGTCCTTAGTGGTTGATGCTTAAATTTGAATAACAGTCATATTAACTGGATTTCCTTGTAGGCATATGGATATTATCTTATCACTGACAGTGTTATACTTCAGGATAGACCTTGAAATGTTCTTTTCGATGATCAATGCAACACCATTCCTCTTCAAGTTGTCATTCCCAGTATAGGAGACTATATGATTGTTTGATTCAAAATGGCCAATACCAGTCCATTTCATCTCATTAATGCCTAGGATATTGATCTTTACGCATTCCACTTCATTTTTTTATGACTTCCAGTTTTCCTAGATTAATACTTCGTACACTCGAAGTTCCGATTATTAATAGATATTTGCAGCTGTTTCATTGCATTTTGAGTTTTGCCACATCAATAAATGAAGGTCTCAAAAGCTTAACTCCATCTATATCATTAAGGTCGACTTTACTTTGAGGAGGAAGCTCTTCCCCAGTCGTATTTTTATTGTCTTTCAACCTGAGGGGCTCATCTTTTGGCACTATATCAGACAATGTTCTGTTGCTATTCATAAGGTTTTCACTGGCAAATTTTTTCAGAAGTCTGCTGCCAGGTCCTTTGTCCTAGTCTGTCGTAGTCTAGAAGATCCCCTGAAACCTATCTGCCATGGGTTATCCTGCTGGTATTTTAAATACCAGCAACATTGCAACACACAAGCCCCCACAGTAGGACGAACTGACAGATGCATGGTAGAAATCCATAGGAGAGGATGAAACTCCTTTTTCTTGAAGCTGAATATCTTTTCTGCAGAGATGCATGAAGTCTCCATCTGAGGTTACAACCTTAGGTTTCAAGTACTATGTGATATTAGCAAAAAAGCATCACCAGGCTCTCGTTGGTTTTTTTTCTGCATGTGGGTGTGCGTGTCCACTTTTCCAGGCACATGACTGTGAGTATGCACTGTCCTTGTACTACGAATCTGAAACAGAAGTTCCGTAGGAGACTCCATATGTGGCGCAAAGAGTTTGTGCTCAACTACTAACCTAAAGTTTGGTGGTTCAAATCCACTAGTGGTGTCATGAAAGAAAGGCCTGGCAATCTGCTTCTGTAAAGGTCACAGCCGGGAAAACCCTATAGAACAATCTACTTGGTAACACATGGGATTGCCAAAAGTTAGAATTACTCTGTGGCAGCAGCTTATTGTTTTTCGTTTTTTTTACCCACTAAGAGCCAAGCATGAACAGGTGCTAAAAATGCCACAGACTCAGAGGAAAACAGAGACTGACCCAAGAAAGCTCTGCGTTTGTCCGTGCTAATAGGTTTCTCCTTTGCCACCTCCCTCTGAAGGCTGGTAGTGCCAGAAACTAAAAATATCTATTCTTTCTAAACACTGCGTATCCCAGATTTCACTCTTTGCACGGTACCATGGCAATGAAACCATAAGTCTGTTACATTCTACAGTATTTAATCTGTAGATTTTTCAATTTACAGGAAGAGTATTGGGAAAATTGGATATCACAGCAGAGTCAGACAGTTTATGAACTTCTCTTTTTTAAGAGACACAATTTCTTCCAGTAGAACCTATAGAGAATATAATAACAGCTGTACTTCTTGTGCCATTTATTTTGGGTTCCCTTATCACATCTCCAAATGCAGGAAGAAAGGAGTTCCAATGTTATTTGACCCAATCCTTCCTTCAGCTCTCCTGGCATGTATCTCTCTTGTGTGTGAAAAGCTTCTTTTGAAGTCAGAACTCCAGGCATGGAAGAAGAAGAAATTCATCAAGAGAATTGAATTCAGGAAGATTAAAATGTAGAGTTTTAATATAGCTGTAGCTGACACATGTCAAGGAGATAAAAGATAGAGTTTACTTTCTGAGGACAGAGCCAGAACCAGGGAGCACTACTTTAAAAATACATATTATTTTGATGGGAATTTGTAAGGGAAAAAATCAATATAATCAACCACTCTAGTAAATGGATGCATTGAGAGAATGTACTTGGTCCTGCAGTGTTCATTTTTTAAACGGGAGAAAAAAAAAAGAAAAGAAAAGAAGCTTTCACTGAATACATTTTTGATACGTTTTCTAACAGACAGTATTTCTCAGTGTACTTAACCTAGAGAACCATTCCTTTTCTACAACTCTAAGTGAAGTGATTCCCACAGAAACAACTTTACTAACTCTAAACGAAAGTCAATAAGTTATCCCTATATTACCAATATAGTAATACACTGGAAGTGCTTACTTGTCTATGCCCAAAATTTGGAAAACAGTTACCTGGCCAGCTGACTGGAAGAGATCAATATTTGTGCCCATTCTAAAGAAGGTGATTCAACAGAACCCAGAAATTATCAAACAATATCACTAATATCATACACAAGTAAAATTTTGCTGAAGATCATTCAAAAACATTTTCAGAAGCCCATCTACAGGGAACTGCCAGAAATTCAAGCAGGATTCAGGAGAGGACATGCAATGAGGGATATTATTGCTGATCTCAGGTACGTCTTGGTTGAAAGCAGAGGATACCAGAAACATTTTTACCTGTGTTTTATCAGCTATTCATCTGCATTCAGCTGCATGGATCACAACAAATTATGAGTAACATTGCGAAGAATGCGAATTCCAGAATACTTAATTGTGCTCATGAGGAACCTGTACGTAGACCAAGAGGCATTTGTTCGAACAGAACAAGGGAATACTGCATGGTTTAAAATCAGGGAAGATGTGTGTCAAGGTTGTATCCTTTCACCATACTTATTCAACCTGTATGCTGAGCAAATAATCTGAGAAGCTGGACTATATGAAGAAGAACGTGACATCAGGATTGGAGGAAGACTCATTAACAACCACGTTATGCAGATGTCACAACCTTGCTTGCTGAAAATGAAGAGACCTTGAAGCACTTACTGATGAAGATAAAAGGCTACAGCCTTCAGTATGATTACACCTCAACCTAAAGAAAACAAAAATCCTCACAACTGGACCCACAAACAACATCATGATAAATGGAGAAGATAATGAAGTTTTTACTGATTACCTTTTACTTGAATCTGCAATCAATACCCATGAAAGCAGCAGTCAAGAATTGAAAAGATATGTTGCATTGAGAAAATCTGCTGCAGAAGACCTCTTTACAGTGTTAAAAACTGAAGATGTCACTTTGAGGTCTAAGGTGCACCTGACCCAAACCATGATGTTTTCAATCATCTCATATGCATGCTAAAACTGGACAATGAAGAAGGAAGACTGAAGAGAAATTGATGCTTTTTAATTATGGTGTTGGCAAAGAATATTGACTATACCATGGACTACCAGACAAACAAATCTGTCTTCAAAGACGCACAGCCAGAATGCTACTTGGAAGTGAAGATGGCAAGGCTTGATCTCACGCACTTTGGACATGTTATCAGGAGGAATCTGTCCCTGGAGAAGAAATTTAGGCTTGGCAAAGTAGGTCAGTGAAAAAAAGGAAGAACCTCAATGAGATGGACTGACACAGTGGCTGCAACAATGGGTTCAAACATAGCACAGATTGTGAGGAAGCCGCAGGTCTGAGCAGTGTTTCATTCTATTGCATGGAGGGTCACTATGTGTCAGAACCTACTGGATGACACCTAACAACAACAACAAATGTGGTTGCAATAGAGTGTCAGAGTCTAAAAGGTTGAATGAATAGAAATTTGGATAAGGTAAGTTAATATTTCTCCAACAAAAGAACAATTATAGGGAAAGTTCACCCTTATATGAAAAAGAAAATTGAAGTTCTGAGAGATTCATTTCAATATCTGCCCCCTCTCAGTATTTGCTTTCACATTCAACTCTTTGAATTACAGAATGCATTTATAATTTATGCGTATCCTGGAAAATGATTGTCAACAAATGAGAACAGTTTGTGTCATACAAATATAAAGTAATCTGGAGGTGTTTTCATGACATATTTGGCCTGAATTTCTTGATTTGTGTAATTATAAGGATGGCTCAAATACTAGACAGAAAATTTTTTAAGTTGCAAGTAATATGTTTTTCGTCTTTATTATTAACCATGAAATAGCAGCCTGAAGTATGAAGTTCAGGCTCAGCACATATTTCCTTTTGTTGCTTCATCAACTCACTGCTTCATCAATTATGATTGTCAGATAGAGGCAAAAGGTTGATATTTTTCCTTGATCTAGTATTAAGGAAAAAAAGCTGAGATTTACGTTACCCTTTCCTTTGCTTAGTAGCTACTGATATAAAAGACACTAAGGAGACTTAGAAACCCTGGTGGCATAGTGGTTAAGATCTATGGTTGCTAACCAAAAGGTCGGCAGTTAGAATCCACCAAGCACTCCTTGGAAACTCTATGAGGCAGTTCTACTCTGTCCTTTAGGGTCACTATGAGTCAGAATCGATATTACAGCAATGAGTTTTTTAAGGAGCCTTGGTGGCTAAATGATTAAGTGCTCAGCTACTAGCTAAAATGTAGGTGATTCAACTCCATCAGCAGCTCTGTGGGAGAAAAGACCTGTCAACCTGCTCCTGTAGAGACTAAAGCCTAGGAAATCCTATGTGACAGTTATATTCTGTCCTACAGGGTCACTGTTAGAACCAACACAAAAATAGGTAGAAATGGTTTCAGGGAGATTAATAAATCCCACTTTGTCAGGTTTTATTTGAGATGCCTAGAAGGCTTTCAAACAGAAGTGACATGTGGCATCTTGATTAGTTCAGTCTGAAACATGTAGAAGCAGTCTTGGTTTTTAAATGGACTAGGTATCCTAGGCAGTGATGATGATTGAAACCATAAGAATACATGGTATCACACAGCCAAGTGATGTAAGTAGGGAAGACAGCAGGACCTGTGTAACTATCGTGATTGAGGTAGGCCAAGGGGAGAAGCCCAAAAAGGAGATGGAGAAGGAAAGGCAAAGCAGTCTTGTCAAGAAAACAAAAGAGGTCAGTAGGAAAGACCACTCCCCTGTGTGGAAAGCTACTACGAAGTTAAATCAGATGACAATTGAAGACTGACCATTGGAATTAGGAAAAGGTCATTTGTGGCAAATGATTTAATGAAAACGAAGCCAGATTCTCTGGTTTAGGTAGTCATTGGAAAGAGAGGAAATGGAGGCAAGAAGTGCAAACAGATGTTTGGTTATAAAGGGGAAGAGAGAGAAAGTGAAGGCTGTGGATACATGTGACTACCAAGGGAAGTTTGACACTCTTTTTTATTAAAAAAAATCAGTTGCAGCGGAGTTAATTCTGACTCATCATGACCCCACGTGTGCTGGAGTGGAACTCTGCTCCATAGGGTTTTCAGTGGCTGGTTGTTTGGATGTAGATTGTCAGGCCTTTCTCCTGAGGTATCTCTGGGTAGAGTCCAATCTTTCAGTTAGCAGCCAAGCATATTAACCATTTGTATGCTCAGCTGATAGAGGGAGTATAGAAATAATGCAGAGATTGAGGTTCTTTGAGGAGACAGAGAAGATGGACTCAGGTAGAGGGGGTTATGGCTACGTAGTTTGCAAAGTGGGAGCAGAGTTATTATTCCCAATTTACAGGAAAAACAAACAGAAAAGAGTCCGATGTTTCAGGGAGAATCAGACGCATATTCAATTCCTAATTCCACTTCCCACTAGCTAGGTCCATGGGCAAGTGTCTGCATCTAGAATAGAAATAACTCTATCTACTACACAGATGGAGTAGAAAAGTATAAATCACCAAGAGCACAGTTCCTGGCACCCAGCAGGCCCACAGGGGGTTGCTGAGTGCTGGTGGGATATTGGTTTGGGATGTGACCCTGCTTGTGATGATTGTAGTTCTGGGGCAGGGGAGTGGGGGATGCAATAAATTTAGCAGGCAAGAGAGCCAACCTTTATACACATCATTATTCCAAATTCAGGATTGGATACCACACGACATTCAGAAAAAAAAAAAATTTTTTTTTGAACAACATGTAAATTAAAATACAAACTTACCAAAATCACTGGGATGCAGCAAAAGCAGTGTTTAGAGGAAAATTTATAGCAGTGAATGCATTCAAGAAAAAAGAAGAAAGATCTAAAATAATCATCTTAGCTATCACCTTAGGAACAAACCTAAAGGAAATAGAAGAAAAGAAATAATAAAAATTAGAGCAGAAGTCAATGTAATTGAAATTCAAAACAGGATAATAATAGAGAAAATCAATAAAAACTAAAGCCAGTTCTTCAAAAAGATTGGTAATACTGATAAACCCTTAGCAAGACTAACCAAGAAAAAAAGAAGGCAAAATTTATTAATATCAGAAATAAAAAAAAAAAGGAGCCATCACTACTGATCCCATGGCCACTAAAAAATAATAAAGAAATATTATGAACAATTCTGTGGCCACAGATTTGATAATTAAATGAAATGGACCAATTCCTTGAGAAGTACCACACTACATCTGAAGAAGATTTACTAATGTGTCTTTTCCTCTCTGGTGTTTCTTCTTCCTTACACTATTATTGTAAATTTTTCTAGCTCACTACAAAACATTTAGTGAGATACTTTTAAATGTTTCTTAAATGAATGAAATTTCATTAGTTTTGGCCTTACCTTTTCTCTTTAATCTCATGCCTCAACTTACTGTCAAAGTTTTAACTGTCAACTCTATTTAGATAATAAATGATTCCATATCTACAGTACCCAATTTCTATTCAAAACCCCAGGATAATATTTCCAACTGCCTGAAATATTTGTTATTTTCATTGCTAGTGGCTGTTGAGTCGACTTCCGACTCATGGTGACTCCGTGCACAGTGGCAGAAATGCACCATCCCCATGATTGGTTGTGGATCACTGTGATCCACGGGGTTTTTATTGGCTGATTTTTGGAAGTAGATTGTCAGAACTTTCTTCCTATTATGCCTTAGTCTGGAAGTTCTGCTGAAAACCATTCAGCATCATACCAACACACAGGACTCCAGACAGACAGGGGGTTGCTGTGCATAAGACACTTTGGCCGGGAATTGATCTCAGGACTCTCCCACATGAAAGACAAGAATTCTAGCACTGAACCACCAATGCACTTCCACCAATATGATCTACAGCAACCTCAGCTTAAGAGTCTGTAAACTGAAATCATCATCTCTCTACCCCCCCTTCACTTGTTCTCTTGATGTCCTGGTTCCCTTTAAAGTACCACAGTTCTCCATCAACAAAGCCTAAGATTCTAGATCATATCATACTTCCATTTCCCTGGATATGGTTTTGTTCTAATGATTCTTGACTCTGTCCCATTTGTCCTATTGCATCTGGTCCAGGATTTTATTTCTCAGTTGGACTAATCCAATCATCTCCTAAAATGACTGGATTCTTGAACAAATTCACCCTGCAGACAAGTCCCAGAGCCAGAGAGAAGGGAAGTTTTGAAAAACTAAAGTTAGTTCAGTGTGGCTAGATTAGAACATAATTCAGCCTTCTGTTGCTTTCTTTTTTTTTAATCATGATGTCCACATCCTAGGACCTGTCTTCTACTATCCTCTTTTTTTTTTTTTTTTTCTTTTAATCTTAGAATAAGTTTCAGAATTTACCTTTGAATCTCCAGTTTTTTTCTATGGCCCGCCTGTGTAATGGAAGTTAGTGCTAGACAACTTTCTCTCACATGAATGGATTCGGTGGAAGAATATGTCACGATTCAGGGAACATATCCACTGCCATTAAAAATGACACATTTCACTGAACTGACTCAAATGCACTAAGTAGTTACCTTGACACTAGTGGCCAACAGATCAATTTCATCTCTTTGAGATTGTTACTTGTGCCCAGAGACTGTTAATTTTTCCCAATGTATTTCATTGACCTCCTCTTTCTCCTTCATAACCCTGACGGTCCAGTTATTTTTATTTCCTTGAAAGTCACAAGGAGAAATTAAAATATTATTTTTTGCTAACCACATGCCAATAATATCTAAACACTCCTTCAGTACTAAAATGCTACCCTAATTATCGTAGCCCACTCTTAGTTCTTACCATAGTGTCTCAGAGGTATGTGGGTTTGTGCACAGAGGCAGTTATCAGGAGTTGAGACTTTGGCAAGTGAAAGGAACTGGGTAAAGTCAGGCTTCACTGTTTTGTTCCTCCAGGTCCCATTTCCAACCTGCTCTAGGTTCTGGGAAACCACCTGGTATCCAGGCATCCAAGGCCCTCTGAGCCATTGGTTTCCACTAGGGCTCAGCCCTTGGTCATCATCAGCCAGGGAACTGTTGCAGAGAAGAGAGAGTTCAGGGTATTTATCACTCCAGCTCCTGCAGAGAGTTGTGACTCCCCAGAGTCTACGTCACCAAGAGTCTGGCTATGTACCTCCACTGAAGAGCACAGCTCCTCTTTAACCCCCCCCTTCCCCCAAAGATTTCCCTTATCTGGGTTCCAGTAACCACTCGCCTCACCCCAACCCATCAGTCCAACAGGTGATAATGGTTCTTCCCACTCTAATTAGTCCTGGGGAACTACACTACCCATTGTTGTTTTTCAACATTGTGTCCACGCCTTTGAAAAATCCCACCCATTCCTGTTACTGTTCAGTCAATTCCGACTCATGGTGACCCCGTGTTTTACAGGGTAGAACTGTTCCATAGGATTTTCTCAGTCGCAGTCTTTATGGAAGCAGGTTATCAAGCCTTTCTTCTGCAGCACCACTGGTGAGTTCAAACTGCCAGCCTTTAGGTTAGTCATCGAGCACAAACCACTTGCATTGCCCTAATAGCCCCTTAAAGTTAGTCATCGAGCACAAACCACTTGCATCACCCTAATAGTCCCTTTATTAAACATTCTTCAAATTACCAAATCTGGCTGCACCATCTGTCTCCTGGGGGGACACAGCACAACTGCTTCTTATGTGACCCTTGGCACTTACCTACCTTCTAAAAACCTCAGCTTCTTCATTGGTAGAATAGGAATCATATCACCTAACTTTCAAAATTCTTGTGAAAAACCAAAGAAATAACAATCTTTTCAAAAGCAGGAAGTTCCAGATCCATATAATAAAAAAATATGATAAGGTAGTATAAAAAGTAAATTTCTGCACAGATAAAAAGGAAAAGACAAACAGGGAAACATATTTGGCATACACACATTGGACAAAATTCTTAACTAGATAACAAGCTCTTATAAATCAATATACAAAAAGAAAGGAAAAATGGTTAAACACACTTGGTGAGAAGAAAGGGAATACAAGTGGCTTTAACACATGAAAAGATGCTCAGCTACACTTGTAATAAGGAATTCCACTTCCAGGAATTAATGTTCTAGCTGTTCTTGCACAGGTGGATGAAAGTGTACTACCCTTTGAACCAGGAATTCCACTTCCAGGAATTAATGTTCTAGCTGTTCTTGCACAGGTGGATGAAAGTGTATGCACAAAGATAGTCATCGTTGATAGAAGTAAGTAATTGAAACACATCTATGGCTCCACTGATATCAGATTAGTATGGAAGTTGTGCACCATGCAACCTAGCCAGGCTGGAGCCAGGTTCCCTGGATCCTCTCCTTGTGAGAGTGAGGGTGAGGGTTCACCACAGGGAGCATGCACCACATGGAGGGCAGGTGGGGTGGAGAGCAGTGCTTGCTTAGTTTGGAGGTTGGTGTAGGGCAGGGGCTAGGCCGCCAACAGCAGCCAGGTGCACCGCTCCCCAGGCTCTTGCAGGATTTCCTCAGGAGCCTGGGCCAGGTGTGAGTTCAGTCCATGATAGGGGCATCCACTTATCATGCAGATACTCTGAATGACCATCAATAGACGTGCTAAAAAGTGTGGTTTGACTTATCCTCACAGGTCTCCTCCATTCTATTCCACCTTGCGTTCCAGTCCCAACTCTCCGGACTTTAGACTGAGTCCTAGTAGCAGAGTCCACACACTCACATGGGCTGTTTAACCAGACCATAAGCTTCTTCTTCGATATCATTCATAGTGGTTCTGCTTCCCTGGTCAAACCCTAACTGGTCCAATCAGTTAAATCTATCATGTTACATCCTTACATCAGAAGATTATGTAGCCATCAAAAATAATAACATGATGTCTAGTTCTTGTCTGAAACTCCTTCTTTTGTATCACTCACAGTGGTTCTGCTTCCCTGGTCAAACCCCAACTGATCCAAAGAGTTAAATCTGTCATGTTACATCCTTACATCAGAAGACTATACGGCCATCAAAGACAACCAGGTAGATCTGTATATGGACATAAAACAATTTCAAGTATTATGTTATTAAATGAAAAAATTAGATTCAGAATAATGTATACTGCATGTTACTTTATGGGTTTAAAAAAAGGTAGGGAATGACACATACACACTGTCCACACTAATGCATACACATGCTTACATGTTGTGGACTGTCACTGGAAGCGTACATTAAATAGCTGGGAAACCCTGGTGGCCTGGTGGTTAAGAGCTACAGCTGCTAACCCCAATAAATCCACCAGGTGCACCTTAGAAACTCTATGGGGCAGTTCTATCCTGTCCTATAGGGTCGGTATGAGTTGGAATCAACTCAACAGCAATGGGTTTGAGTTTTGGTTTAAGTGGGGGAAGGAATGAACACTTACAGCACAGGACATTTTCAAGGCAGAGAAATAACCTGTATGACACTATAATAGTGGCTAAAAACAAAACCAAACCTGTAGCTATCAAGTCAATTCCGACTCATAATGACCCTATAGGACAGAGAAGAACTGCCCTATAGGATTTCCAAGGAGAATTTGAACTGATGACCCTTTGGTTAGCAGCCAAGTTCTTAGCCAATATGCCACCAGGGCTACAAAATAGTAGATACACAGTATTAAGCGTTTGTCTACGGACATAAACCCCCACGCCTCTGTCAGTTCGTCATACTGTGGATGCTTATGTGTTACTCTGATGCTGGAAGCTATGCCACCAGTATTCAAATACCAGCAGGGTCAACCATGGTGGACAGGTTTCAGCTGAGCTTCCAGATTAAGACAAGCTAGGAAGAAGAACCCAAAGGTCTACTTCTGAAAAGAATTAGCCAGTGAAAACCTCGTAACTAGCAACAGAACATTGTCTGATATATTGCCAGAAGATGAGCCCCTCGAGCTGGAAGGCACTCAAAGTACGAGCTGTCTCCTCGAAGGAGAGTCAACCTTAATGACATGGATGGGGTGAGGCTCTGAGGACCTTCATTTGTTGTTGTGGCACAACACAAAATGAGAAGAAACAGCTACAAACATCCATTAATAGTTGGAGCATGGAACATATGCAGTATGAATTTAGGAAAATTGGAAATCATCAAAAACAAAATGGAACACATAAAGATTGATATCCTAGGCATTAGTGTGCTGAAATGAACGGGTATTGGTCATTTTGAATCAGACAGTCATATGGTCTATTATGCCGGGAATGAAAACTTGAAGGGGAATGGTGTTGCATTCGTTGTCAAAAAGAACATTTCAAGGTCTATCCTGAAGTACAATGCCGTCAATGATAGGGTAATATCCATATGCCTACAAGGAAGACCAGGTAATATGACAATTATTCAAATTTGTATAGCAACCATTAAGGCCAAAGATGAAGAAACTGAAGATTTTTACTAACTTCTGCAGTCTAAAATTGGTCCAACATGCAATCAGGTTACACTGATAATTACTGGTGATTGGAATGGGAAAGTTGGAAAGAAAGAAGAAGGATCAGTAGTTGGAAATATGGCCTTGGTGATAGAAACAATGCTGGAGATCACATGACCGAATTTTGCAAGAACGAGTTTTTCATAACAAGTACCTTTTTTCACCAACATAAACAGTGACTATACACATGAACCTCTCCAGATGGAATATACAGGAATCAAATTGACTACATCTGTGGAAAGAGATGATGGAAAAGCTCGATATCATCACTCAGAACAAGGCCAGAGGCTGACTACACATCACAACATCAACTACTCACAAGCAGGTCCAAGTTGAAACCAAAGAAAATTAGAACAAATCCATGAGAGGCAAAGTACAACCTTGAGTATATTCCACCTGAATTTAGAGACCATCTCAAGAATAGATTTGACACATTGATTATAAATGACTGAAGACCAGACAAGTTGTGGAATGACATCAAGGACATCACACATGAAGAAAGCAAGGGAACAATAAAAGACAGGAGAGAAAAAAAAAAAAAAAAGACCTATAAGGATGTCAGAAGAGAGAAGGTAGAGTAGCTAAAGCAAAAGGAAACAATGATGAAGTGAAAGAACTGAAGATTTCAAAGGATGGCTGAAGAGACAAAGTAAAATATTATGATGACATGTGCAAAGACCTAGAGATAGAAAACCAAAAGTGAAGAACACGCTCAGCATTTCTCAACCTGAAACAACTGAAGAAAAAATTCAAGACTCTAGATGCAATAGTGAAGGATTCTATGAGGAAAATGTTAAACAATGCAAGAAGCATCAAAGGAAGATGGAAGGAACACACAGAGTTACTGTACCAAAAAGAATTAGTCGATGTTCAACCATTTCTGGGGTAGCATATGATCAGGAACTGATGGTACTGAAAGAAGAAGTCTAAGCTGCACTGAAGGCTTTGGCGAAAAGCAAGGCTCCAGAAATTGATGGAATATCAGTTTAGATGTTTCAGCAAATGGATGCAATGCTGGAAATGCTCACTCGTCTATGCCATCAAATTTGAAAGACAGCTACCTAGTAAAGTGATTGGAAGAGATACATATTTATCCCTATTCCCAAGAAATGTGATCCAACCAAATGCAGAAATTACTGAACAATATCATATGCAAGCAAAATTTTACTGAAGATCACTCAAAAGCGGCCACAGCGGTACCTCGACAGGGAACTGCCATAAATTCAAGCCGGATTTAAAAGAGGACATGGAACCAGTGACACCATTGCTGATGTCAGGTGGATCCTGGCTGAAAGCAGAGAATACCAGAAAAATGTTTGTTTTTGTTGTTGTTAGGTGCCGTCAAGTCGGTTTCGACTCATAGCAACCCTGTGTACCACAGAACGAAACACTGCCCAGTCTGGCGCCATGCTCACAATCGCTGTTATGTTTGAGCCCATTGTTGCAGCCACTGTGTCAGTCCATCTTGTTGAGGATCTTCCTCTTTTCCACTGATCCTGTACTTTACCAAGCATGATGTTCTTTTCCAAGGACTGATCCCTCCTGACAACATGTCCAAAGTATGTAAGCCGCAGTTTCGCCATAGTTGCTTCTAAGGAGCATTCTTGTTTGTACTTCTTCCAAGGCAGATTTGTTTGTTCTTTTGGCAGTCCATGGTATATTCAATATTCTTTGCCACACACCACAATTCAAAGGCATCAATTCTTCTTTGGTCTTCCTTATTCATTGTCCTCTTTAGCACGCATATAATTTGATTGAAAATACCACAGCTTGGATCAGGCGCACCTTAGCCTTCAAGGTGACATCTTTGCTTTTCAACGCTTTAAAGAGGTCCCTTGCAGCTGATTTGCCCAATGCAATGCGTCTTTTGATTTCTTGAGTGCTCTTCCCATGGGTGTTGATTGTGGATCCAAGTAAAATTAAATCCTTGACAACCTCAATCTTTTCTTTGTTTATCATGATGTTGCTTATCGGTCTAGTTGTGAGGATTTTTGATTTCTTTATGTTGAAGTGTAATCTGTACTGAAGGCTGTGGTCTTTGGTCTTCATCAGTAAGTGCTTCAAGTCCTCTTCACTTTCAGCAAGCACGGTTGTGTCATCTGCATAATGCAGGTTGTTAATGAGTCTTCCTCCAATCCTGATGCCCTGTCCTTCTTCATGTTGTCCAGGTTCTTGGATTATTTGCTCAGCATACAGATTGAATAAGTATTGCAAAAGGAATAAAAGCTTGGTGCACACCTTTCCTGACTTTAAACCATGCAGTATTCCCTTGTTTGGTCTGAACAACTGATTCTTGATCCAGGTACAGATTCCTCATGAGCACAATTAAGTGTTCTGGAATTCCCATTCTCCACAATGTTATCCATAATTAGTTACGATCCACACAGTCAAATGCCTTAGCATAGTCAATAAAACACAGGTAAACATCCTTCTGGTATTCTCTAGTTTCAGCCATGATACATCTGGCGTCCACAACAGTATCCCTGGTTCCACATTCTCTTCTAAATACGGCTTGAATTTCTGGCAGTTTCCCGTCGATATAATGCTGCAGCCACTTTTCAATGGTCTTCAGCAAAATTTTGCTTGCAGGTCATATTAATAATATTGTTCGATAATTTCTGCATTTGGTTGGATCACCTTTCTTGGAAAGAAGCATAAATATGGATATCTCCAGTTGGTTGGCCAGGTAGCTGTCTTCCAAATTCTTTGGCACAGACGAGTGAGCACTTCCAGCCCTACATCCATTTGTTGAAACATCTCGATTGGTATTCTGTCAGTTCCTGGAGGTTTGTTTTTTGTCAATGCATTCAGTGCAGCTTGGACATCTTCCTTCAGTTCCATTGGTTCCTGATCATATGCTACCTCCTGAAATGGTTGAATGTCGACCAGTTCTTTTTGGTATAATGACTCTGTGTATTCTTTCCATCTTCTTTTGATGCTTCCTGTGTTTTTTAATATTTTCCCCATAGAATCCTTCACTATTCCAAATTGAGGCCTGAATTTTTTCTTTAGTTCTTTCAGCTTGAGAAATACCAAGCATGTTCTTCCCTTTTGGTTTTCTATCTCCATTTCTTTGCACATGTCATTACAATACTTTGTCTTTTCGAGCTGCCCTCTGAAATCTTCTGTTCAGTTCTTTTACTTCATCATTTCTTCCTTTTGCTTTAGCTGCTAGATGTTTAAGGACAAGTTTCAGAGTTTCTTCTGACATCTATTTTTTTTTTTTTTTCTTTCTTTCCTGTCTTTTTAATGACCCTTTGCTTTCTTCAAGTATGATGGTCTTGATGTCATTCCACAACTAGTCTGGTGTTCGGTCACTAGTGTTCAATGCTTCAAATCTATTCTTGAGAAGGACTCTAAATTCAGGTGGAATACACTCAAGCTTGTACTTTGCCTCTCATGGACTTGTTCTAATTTTCTTCAGTTTCAGCTTGAACTTGCATATGAGCAATTGATGGTCTGTTCCACAGTCGACCCTGGCCTTGTTCTGACTGGTGATATTTAGCTTTTGCCATTGTCTCTTTCCGCAGATGTAGCTGATTTGATTTCTTTGTATTCTACCTGGTGAGGCCCATGTGTATAGTCGCTGTTTTTGTTGATGAAAAAGGGTATTTACAAGGGAGAAATTGTTGACCTTGCAAAATTCTATCATACTATCTGCGGCATTGTTTCTATCACCAAGGCCATATTTTCCAGCTACTGATCCTGTTTACCTGCATTTTATTGACTATGCTAAGGCATTCCACTGTGTGGATCATAACAAATTATGAATAACATTGCAGAGAATGGGAATTCTAGAACAATTAATTGTGCTCATGAGGAATCTGTACATGGATCAAGAGTCAGTCATTTGAACAGAACAAGGGGATACTGCATGATTTAAAGTCAGGAAAGTTGTGTGTCAGGGTTGTATTCTTTCACCATACCTATTCAATCTGTGTGCTGAGCAAGTAACCTGAGAAGCTGGACTGTATGAAGAAGAATTGGGCATCAGGATTGGAGGAAGACACATTAACAACCTGCATTATGTAGATGACACAACCTTGCTTGCTGAAAGTGAAGAAAACTTGAAGCACTTACTGATGAAAATCAAGCACAGACTACGGCCTTCAGCATGGATTGTACCTCATCATAAAGAAAACAAAAATCCTCACAACTGGACCAACAAGCAACACCATGATAAATGGAGAAGGCTGACATTGTCAAGGATTTCATTTTACTTATATCCACAATCAACACCAATGGGAGCAGCACTCAAAAAATCAAAGACTCACTGCATTTGGCAGATTGGCAGCAAAAGACCTCTTTTAAAATATTGAAAAGGAAAGGTGTCACCTTGAGGACTGAGGTGCACCTGGCCCAGACTGGTGTTTTCAACCATCTCATATGCATGTGAAAGCTGGACAATGAATAAGGAAGACCAAAGAAGAATTGACTCCTTTGAATTGTGGTATTTGTGAAGAATATTGAATATACTGTGGACTGCCAAAAGAATGAACAAATCTGTCTTGGAAGAACTACAACCGGAACGTTCCTTAGAAGCTTAGGACACACTCTCAGAAGGGATCAGTCCTTGGATGAGGACATCATGCTTTGTAGAGTAGAGGGTCAGCGAAAAAGAGGAGGCCCCTCAACAAGACAGATTTACACAGTGGCTGCAACAATGGGCTCAAGCATAGCAACAATTGTGAGGATGGCCCAGTACCAGGCAGTGTTTTGTTCTGTTGTGCATAGGGTTGCTAGGAGTTGGAACCAACTCTATGGCAGTGAACAACAATAAAAACACATAAAACTGTACAACACAAAGAGTGAGCCATTCTGCAGGATTATAGACATTGAAAATCCTATGTGTTCTATTCTGACACACATAGGGTTGCCATGAGTTGGAGTTGATTCAAGGATAAGAGGAATGTACAGCATGGACTTCAGTTAATAACGTATCAACATTGATTCACTAATTGTAACAAATTTACCACAGAAATGCAAGATATTAACAACAGGAGAAACTGTGTGTAGGGCTTAGAGAGGGTATACAGGAACTTCCTGTATTTTCTGCATAATTTTCTGTAAATCTAAAATAGCTCTAAAAAATACAATCTATAAAAAACAAGCAAACAAACAAAAAAACAACCTGGTAAACCCCTCTGGGAAAGAGATCTGGGAATGAAGGGAATATAAAATTTCATTGTACATCTTTTGTGCTGTTTTTTTTTTTTCCCCATGTACTTGTTTTAATTTTATGAATACTAATAAGGATGTTTTTCAAATGGCAGCATAGCTTGCTGAAATCTGCTTTCAGAAATCCCCTGAGTGTAGAAGGTGCTCAGCAAATGCCAAGGTCCTTTCCCTCCTTGGGGTGTATCTTATTCTACCTTCTAGAAGGCTTCATGCCATGCGTCTTTTGTCCCTTTATAAAAGATGATGCTGTAAGCAGTGTCATGGACATGAAGGTAGGATGGACCGGTAAATGGGGAGCTGTTGGTTTACTTTGAGAGTCCTTGGGTGGCACAAACATTTAAGTGCTTGACTGCTAACCAAAAGGCTGAAGGTTCAAGTCTACCCACAGGCACGGCAGAAGAACTGTCTGGTGATTTACCTCAGAACAGTCAGTGATTCAGAGCCCTATAGAGCACAGTTCTACTCTGACACATGGGGTCACCACGAGTTGGAACTGACACTACGGAAGCTGGTTCAAGATAACAACAGCTGCTTTTTGTTTGTTTTGTTTTTGTTTATTTTAGTCAATCTGAGAGCCAATCCCATATCTAAAAATAAGGATGTGCTGCACACGAGTTTGGTCATTGGAATGGGAAGTAAAGAGACATAAAGGGTGGTAGCTTCAATACCTTTTTTCTGAAGAAGCCAAATGAAGGGAGGAGTCATAAGTACAACACAGGTGCAGGTTGGAGGGAAATGTCTCTTCTGGCTGTTAGCTCTCTATATTTCAGTTATGTTTCCCTGGAAAATTGGGAATATGAAATTTCAAGTTGCCTGTAATGTATTAAAAAATGTTGACATCTGAATTCTGCTTTATTTACAGCTAAAAAGTTCAAGAATATGGCTGGGTGTGTAAGTGTTACGCGTGTGTGTGTATTTACACCAGAGCCTTAGGAATACTTTTTTTTTTTTTTTTTGTAATTATAAGAATTTTTTAAAAAGGTTTCTCTGAAGTCACAGTAAGGAGGATTTGCAATCTGGTTTCAAGTATGCTGGCAAAAAAATATTTATGTCAGATTATAAATTTTGTGAAATATTCACACACAAATATAAAATAGTCTAGTATAAATATAACTTTAAAAAACTCATTGTACTGAACAGGGCATATTTTTGGCTAACTGGCTGTAAGAAGAAAACCATATATTACTGGTAGTAGGCAGAGAAAAGTAAAGTCTATCTTCCTACAGTCTTAAAACATCAGAAAAGTAGCTGCTCTTTTCAAATCACGTCCTCCGAGCTATTCCAAAGAGATCTCAGTAACATGACCTTAGTATGCAAACATGACCTTAGTATGCAAAGCCATCCTGCCTCCTCTTTCTTCTTTCATATTGCTCACACCTCTACAAAAAGAAAAAAAAAAAAAGAGCAGTTGTCATGGAGCAGGTTCAGACTCATGGCGACCCCATGCGTGTCAGAGTAGAACGGTGCTGCATGGAGTTTTCAATGGCTGATTTTTCAGAAGTAGATTGCCAGGTCTTTCTTCTGAGACACTGCTGGGTGGATTCCAGTCACCAATCTTTTGGTTAGCAGCGGAGCAGAGCACTTAGCTGTTTGTACCTCCCAGGGACTCCTACAAATAATGAGGTTTGATTTGAGGGGAGAAAATAGGGCATACGAACATTAAGATGGCACTAGGAAGAAGGAAGGATAGAAAACAGAGGAGGAGCTGTACCACAGATGTGAATTAATGATTGGCAAAATGACCACATATTAAAAAGGCCTCAGTGATGCATTTCTAGTTACTTTCAAGAACTCTCCTTTGGCCCAGTCTTGATTCCAAGCTGTAAGGGGAAGCCAAGTGCATAACAGAGAATAGTGACATTTCAGATATGAAGTGAAAGAGTTTAAAATGAGTGCAATACCATGATTGTTCTCTAGGAGAGCAAAGTGCACAACAATCTTTCATCCCTAATGTCCAAACATAACTGCATATTAGATTCATGGTGCAGTCTTGCGTCCACTCCTAACTCCCATCCACAGCCATTGAAAGCAACTATTTAAACAAACAATTAAAACAGACCTGTAGGAAATCCCTTTTAGACTTGTGGGATTTTTCTTATTGACATTAATTACATTCCTCGAGTTGTACAATCATTCTCATCTTCTTTTTCTGAGTTGTCCCTTCCTCCGTAACAAACTCACTGTCCTCTAAGTCTCCTACTAATCTTTCGTGTTGCTGTTGTCAATTTGGTCCCAAATAGATAGCTCTTAAAAGAGAGGAATTCTCAATGCAGACCATTTTTTGCTATTTAAGCTAAAGTATTGTTTGGTTTTTTAGATGAGTTCAGGGAATACATATATATTTTTTTTTTATAATATATTTTTTATTTTATTGTGCTTTAGGTGAAAGTTTACAGAACAAATTAGTTTCTTATTCCAAAATTTATGTGCTTTGTGGGTGTGTGTGTGATGTTGGGGAAATGGTCTGCCTCTAGGCCTCCCTTCCAGGCTGCCTAAGTAAAGGCCTTGGGCCCAGAACATTTTCTGGTAAGGAGGCTGGGAATTGGGTCACCTTTTCTCTCCCGGTTCCTCCTCCTTATCAGAGAAGCCTTCCCCTGTTCTGGGAATGCAGTAAGTTTCTCTGTCTTTCACATGCCCAGGCACCACAGGGCACCCGGCCAACCCCACTTCTATATCTGTTCCAGGTTTGGAGAGAATGGGGTCTCTCATACTATGGCACAAGAGAGGGAGCATGTCAGATTTTAAGAGCCAGGCTTGAGGGTGGACTGAAGGGGAAACAGGCTTTATGAGGCAAAACTTGAGTTCCCTCATAGTTAGTTCACTACCATTTGCTGAGTAGTTCTTATGTAAGCCCCTGGGTTATAGCCACTATTGTCCATCACCACTATAAAACCTCTGCCCTCCTGCTGCGGAGAGTGGAGATCTGCTCTGGTCCTGCTGCCACCCAGGACTTGGCATAGTATATAAGTCTCCCTAATAGACTCCCTCATTGCCATACTGGAGTTGCCTTCTCTTTCTTCGGTCTCTAAGCACACTCCTTTTTTGGAGGCAAATTTTATATTACTGGTCCCGTCCTAGATACTTCACATTAGTTGCAATCCCCACGATGTCTCAGCACTCTTCCCCTTTCCACTTCAGTTTCCCGATTTCCGTTCATCCAGTTTTCTTTTCTCTTCCTACCTTCTTGTCTTTGCTTTTGGGCAGGTGTTGCCCATTTGGTCTTGTACACTGGATTGATTTAAGAAGCACATTCCTCACTGTTATTGTTTGTTTAATAGGCCTGTCTAATCATTGGAAGAAAGGTGAACTTCAGGAAAGGTTTCAATTCTGACTTAGAAGGTTACCCGTGGGACATATAGCCTCAGGAGTTCCTCTAGTCTCTGTCAGACCAGTAAGTCTGGCCTTTTTTGAATTTAAATTTTGATCTACATTTTTCTCCCACTTTGCCTGGGACCCTTTATTTTGAGGAGACCATTTACTTCTTCTGGACTCAGGCGGGTGGAGGCTGTGGTTCATGTTGTCCATTAGTCCTTTGGACTAATATTTTCCTTGTGTCTTTGGTTTTCTTCATTCTTCTTTGCTCTGGAATAGATGGAAACCATAAATATATCTTAGATGACCACTCACAAATTTATAGACCCCAGATGCTACTCACTAAAGTAAGATGTAGAAAATTTTCTTTAGGAACTATATTATGTCAGTTGATCTGGATGTCCTCTGAGATCATGGTACCCAGCACTCATCCCCAGCAACTCAGTCCTTCAAGCTGTTTGGATGTGTCTACAAAGCTTCTATGACTGTATCCCCTTTGTGCCCTATTATATATATGAATATACATGATATACATACAAATATATATGTAAAAATATCCACAGTCTAACCTATATACATATGTGAGAACACTCCTATCTTTCCCTATTCAGCATACGTATCAGCTTATTTACCTGCTTGTAGGTTATTAACTGTTTTTAGTGTTGTTGTAGGGCTGCATATGCTATAGTACTTATTGACTGTGGTTGCCTCTTTTTATTTATTTTATTTATTTATTTTTCTTGTGTTCCTCTAAGTGTCTTCCTTCACTTTGGACAAGTTGTACCGACTTTCCCTATATTGTGTGTTGTCCTTCCCTTCACCAAAGTTAATACTTATTTACTATCTTGTAGTAATTTCCCTCCCTCACCCCTCCCCTCCTTATAAGCATAAAAGATTGTTTCTTTCTGTGTGTAAATCTTTTCTAGAGTTTTTATAAAAGTTGTCTTATACAATATTTGTTCATTTGTGATTGACTTATTTCACTCAGCATAAAGTCCTTCAGATTAATCCATGTTACGAGATGTTTCACAGATTCATCATTGTCATTTATCATTGTGTAGTATCCCATTACTTGTATGTGCCATGATTTGTTTATCCATTCATCTGTTGATGGACACTTAAATTGTTTTCATTTTTTTGCTATTGGGAAGAATACTGCAATGAACATGGGTGTTCATCTGTCTATTCATGTGCTGGCACTTATTTCTCTAGGGTTTGTCCCTAGGAGTGTGATTGCTGGATCGTATGATATTTCTATTTCTAGCTTTTTAACAGGCACTATATTGTTTTCCATAGTGGTTGTATCATTTTACATTCCCACCAGCAGTGTGTGAGAGTTCCAATCTCTGCACAAATTTGCCAGCATTTATTACTTTCTGAATTTTTGTTCAGTTCCATTCTTGCAGAGGTGTGATGGTATCTCAATATGCTTTTGATTTGCATCTCTCTAGAGGCTAAGAAAATTAGAACAAATCTCTGCATTTTCTCCCTTCTGATCAGGGTTCTTCTATGTAATCTTTGACAAAATATTCAGTCGTTGTAGTTGGGTACCACGCAGTTCTTCTAGTCTCATAGCAAAGGAGGTAGTTGTTCATGGTGGCAATTAGCCACCCATGTCCTCCTCCTATTCCTTACTCTCCTTCTTCCTCTGTTGCTCCAGGTAAATAAGAACAATTGTACTTTGGATGGCCACTTGACGGATAGCAGTGGAACATTGTCTGATATAGTGCTGGAAGATGAGCCCCCCAGGTTGGAAGGCATTCAAAAGATGACTGGGGAAGAGCTGCCTCCTCAAAGTAGAGTCGACCTTAACAATGAGGATGGAGTAAAGCTTTCGGGACCTTCATTTGCTATTGTGGCACGACTCAAAACGAGAAGAAACAGCTGCAAATATCCGTTAATAATCGGAACCTGGAATGTACGAAGTATGAATCTAGGAAAATTAGAAATCATCAAAAATGAAATAGAATGCATAAACATCGATATCCTAGGCATTAGTGAACTGAAATGGACTGGTGTTGGCCATTTTGAATCAGACAATCATATAGTCTACTATGCTGGGAATGACAACTTGAAGAGGAATGGTGTTGCATTCATCGTCAAAAAGAACATTTCAAGATCTATCCTGAAGTACAACGCTGTCAGTGATAAGATAATATCCATACGGCTACAAGGAAGACCAGTTAATACAACTATTATTCAAATATATGCACCAACCAGTAGGGCCAAAGATGAGGAAATAGAAGAATTTTATCAGCTGCTGCAGTCTGAAATTGATCGAACATGTAACCAAGACGCATTGATAATTACTAGTGATTTTAATGTGAAAGTTGGAAACAAAGAAGAAGAATCAGTAGTTGGAAATTATGGCCTTGGTAATAGAAACAATGCCAGAGATCAAATGATAGAATTTTGCAAGACCAACTACTTTTTCATTGCAAATACCTTCTGTCACCAACATAAACAGCAACTATACACATGGACTTCGCCAGATGGAACACACAGAAATCAAAATGACTACATCTGTGGAAAGAGACGATGGAAAAGCTCGGTATCATCAGTCAGAACAAGGCCAGGGGCCAACTGTGGAACAGACCGTCAATTGCTTATATCATATGCAAGTTCAAGCTGAAACTGAAGAAAATCAGAGCAAGTCCACAAGAGCCAAAATATGACCTTGAGTATATCCCACCTGAATTTAGAGACCATCTCAAGAATAGATTTGACACACTGAACACTGGTGACAGAAGACCTGACGAGTTGTGCAAAGACGTCAAGGACATCATCCATGAAGAAAGCAAGAGGTCATTGAAAAGACAGGAAAGAAAGAAAAGACCAAGATGGATGTTGGAGGAGACTCTGAAACATGCTTTCAAACGTCGAGCAGCTAAAGCAAAAGGAAGAATTGATGAAGTAAAAGAACTGAACAGAAGATTACAAAGGGTGGCTCGAGAAGACAAAGTATAGTATATAATGACACGTGCCAAGAGCTGGAAATGGAAAACCAAAAGGGAAGAACACACTCGTTGTTTCTCAAGCTGAAAGAACTGAAGAAAAAATTCAAGCCTCAAGTTGCAATAGTGAGGGATTCTATGGGGAAAATGTTAAATGACGCAGGAAGCATCACAAGAAGATGGAAGCAATACACAGAGTCATTATACCAAAAAGAATTAGTCGATGTTCAACCATTTCAAGAGGTAGCATATGATCAGGAACCAATGGTACTGAAGGAAGAAGTCCAAGCTGCTCTGAAGGTATTGGTGAAAAACAAGGTTCCAGGAATTGATGGAATATCAATTGAGATGTTTCAGCAAACGGATGCAACGCTTGAGGTGCTCACTCGTCTATGCCAAGAAACATGGAAGACAGCTTCCTGGCCAACTGACTGGAAGAGATCCATATTTATGCCTATTCCAAGAAAGGTGATCCAACCGAATGTGGAAATTATAGAACAATATCACACACAAGCAAAATGTTGCTGAAGATCATTCAAAAACAGCTGCAGCAGTATGTCGACAGGGAACTGCCAGAAATTCAGGCAGGTTTCAGAAGAGGACGTGGAACCAGGGATATCATTGCTGACCTCAGATGGATCCTGGCTGAAAGCAGAGAATGCCAGAAGGATGTTTACCTGTGTTTTATTAACTATGCAAAGGCATTCGACTGCGTGGGTCATAACAAATTATGAATAACATTGCGAAGAATGGGAATTCCAGAACACTTAATTGTGCTCATGAGGAACCTTTACATAGATCAAGAGGCAGTTGTTTGGGCAGAACAAAGGGATACTGATTGGTTTAAAGTCAGGAAAGGTGTGCATCAGGGTTGTATTCTTTCATCATACCTATTCAATCTATATGCTGAACAAATAATTCGAGAAGCTGGACTATATGAAGAAGAACGGGGCATCAGGATTGGAGGAAGACTCATTAACGACCTGCTTTATGCAGATGACACAACCTTGCTTGCTGAAAGTGAAGAGGACCTGAAGCACTTACTGATGAAGATCAAAGACCACAGCCTTCAGTATGGACTGCACCTCAACATAAAGAAAGCAAAAACCCTCACAACTGGACCAATAAGCAACATCATGATAAATGGAGAAAAGATTGAAGTGGTCCAGGATTTCATCTTACTTGGATCCACAAACAACAGCCATGGAAGCAGCAGTCAAGAAATCAAAAGATGCATTGCATTGGGTAAATCTGCTGCAAAGGACCTCTTTAAAGTGTTGAAGAGCAAAGATGTCACCTTGAAGACTAAGGTGAGTCTGACCCAAGCCGTGGTATTTTCAGTTGTATCATATGCATGTGAAAGCTGGACAATGAATAAGGAAGACCGAAGAAGAATTGATGCCTTTGAAATGTGGTGTTGGCAAAGAATATTGAATACACCATGGACTGCCAGAAGAACGAATAAATCTGCCTTGGAAGAAGTACAAACAAGAACGCTCCTTAGAAGAAAGGATGGCGAGACTGTGTCTTACATACTTTGGACATGTTGTCAGGAGGGATCAGTCTCTGGAGAAGGACATCATGCTTGGCAAAGTACAGGGTCAGCCAAAAAGAGAAAGACCCTCAACAAGGTGGATTGACACAGTGGCTGTAACAATGGAGTCAAGCATAACAACGATTGTAAGTATGGTGCAGGACCGGGCAGTGTTACATTCTGTTGTGCATAAGGTCGCTATGAGTCGGAACCGACTTGACGGCACCTAACAACAACCTAATAACCATTATGTTGTGCAATCATCACCAATTTCCTTTGCCAAATTTGCCATCCCCCAAAACAAAATTTAATGCTACCTTTTTTTTATACAATGGTTCTCCCCTTGCTCCATTGCTCCCCCCGTGACTGTTATTAAACTCTAGTCTCTATACATTTGCCTATTATAGGCATTTCATATTAGTGAAATCATATAGCATTTGTCCTTTTATAAACCATGAAACAGAAACTTGCAAAGTGCTTGGACCCTGAGTCACCCTCCCCATGGAAATTTACCAGCTGTAACTTCTACAGTATTTGTTGTTCTTCTCAAAATTGTATGTTCCAACAGTGTCAGGAGATGCCCTACTGAGCCTTGCTATTTGTTGCTATTTCCCCCGGACCCCCCCTAGACTGTGGTTGAAAAGAACTAACCATTTCCTGTCAGTCTTGATTTCTGGAGAGAGAATCAGTTTACTTGATCTAGTTCTTGGCTATTCAAATTGCATTTCCTCAGGGCAGTTATGAGAGGTGCCAATTTTTAATGAGAATTATACATGATATTTACTATATTTAGATATAGACCTCCCCTCTATGATACTTGATAACCCTTGCTAGCAAATCTCATAGTTTTTCAAGGTATGTTTGTAGAGATAGTAAAATGTGATGACACCTATCCAAAAAAAAAAAAAAAAAGCAAATAGAAAATATTCTGAAAACCCCAAAGGTAGCTGGGTTCCCACTGAGCTAGTAGCGAAATATACTGCAATGACTGCCAAATTCAGCACGCACAGAATCTTGTAAGGACCTTGTTAAAATGCAGATTGTGCCTCAGTGTGCCTGGGATAAAACCCGAGACCCTGCATTTCTAATAAGCACCAAGGTGACACCTGTCCACAGGCTGGCAGACCACATGTCCAGCGGCAAGGAGCTAGAAGGTTACCTGTATTTTTCACATCCCGATCTAAGGGGCTTTTCCCAGCAAAAGCACTTACATGGAAATTGTCCTGGCAATAATTCCTCTTGGTTCTTGAGCAGACCTAAGTGGAGCAGAACTACTCCAAGACAATCCACTGCTCCGGGAGCACAGAGTGTCAGCGCTTCTCACGGGAGGAGGGAATTTTGCTAGAAACAGAGGTGCCAGGTAGCAGGAGCCTGGCACTGTTTCCCCTCCATACCCTGATTCTGCCTTGATCCAGGCAGAATGCAGCAGTAGAATGTGTTGTCAAGCCTGAAAGCCAATTCTCTCAATTTCAGTGACAACTAAGAAGCCAAAGTAAAGAGAAGCAGGCACCCCGAGGAGCGCTGGAGTCGCCTTCAGCAGGGAGCGTGATCATTAAGAGCGCCCACACTGTGCTGGTCACTGGGACCTGGGAGATTTCAGAGCTTACGTAGATCAGGCCCAGGCATTTACAGCCTGGTGGGGAGGGTGAGGGACACAGAGAGGAAAGGGCAACCAGCCACAGTGAGACCCGAGAAGCCAGCACACACCACATGGGATGAAATTCAGAACTGGCTTAGCTGGAGAAGGCTTTCTGAACTCACATTAAACCAGGGTTGTTTTCATTTTGCTTCATTTTTAATTAATATGTAATATTTTTAGAGCGGTTTCAGGTTTACAGAAAAAATACGCAGAATGTACAGAGAGTTCCCGTATACTCCCTCGCTCCTTGAGCGTTGCTTCTCATGTTATCAGGGTCTTAGATCACTGTGGTAGGTACATGTGTAACAATTAGGGAATCAATATTGATACACTGTTATTAACTAAAGTCCACAGCTTACATTAGGGGCCACTCTGTGTTACACAGTCCTATGGGTTTGGACAAATGCATAATGTCATGTGCCCACCATTGCAAAATAGTTTCACTGACCTAACAGTGCCCTGTGCTGCATCTATTCATCCCTCCCCACCCCAAACCCTGGCAACCACTGAGCCTCTTACTATCTCTATGGTGTTGCTGTTAAATGCCTTTGAGTCATTTCCGACTCATAGCAACCCTATGTACAAAAAAACTAAGCACTGCCTGGTCCTGTACCATCCTCACAATCCTTGTTATGCTTGAGCCCATTGTTGCAGCCACTGTGTCAATCCATCTCTTTGAGGGTCTTCCTTTTTTTCAATGACCCTCTACTTTAACAAGTATGATGTCCTTCTCCAAGGACTGATCCTACCTGATAACATGTCCTTGCTTCTAAGGAGCATTCTGGCTGTACTTCTTCCAAGACAAATTTGTTCAGTCTTCTGGCAATTTGCCTTTTCCAGAATGTCATATAGTTGGAGTCATATGTATCCTTTTCAGACTGACTGCTTTCAGTCTAAAAGACATTTAAGGTTCCTCCATGTCTTTTCGTTGCTTGATGGTTCATTTCTTTTCATAGCTGAATAATATTCCATTGTATGGATATACCAGTTTGTTTATCCATTCACTTATTGAAGTACTTCCTGGTTGCTTCCAACTTTGGGCAATTATGAGGAGAGTTACTCCAAACATTTGTGTGCAGTTTTTACGTGGACATTAGTTTTCAACTCACTTGGGTAAAAACCTAGGAGTGGGATTTCTCAATCACATAGTAAGACTATGTTTAGCTGTGCAGGAAGCTGCCAGACTGTCTTCCGAAGTCACTGTACCATTTAGCATACCCTGTCACAATGCGTGAGAGTTCCTGTTGCTTCACATCTTCACCAACATTTTATATCAAGTGATTTGGATTTTAGCCATTCTTATAAGTTTGAAGTGGTATCTCATTGCTGTTTTAATTTGTAATTCTCCAATGATATATGATGTTAACCACCTTTTCATGTGCGTATTGGCCATGTGTATATCTTCTTTGGAAAAGTGTCTATTCAGATCATTTGCCCACCTTTTAATTGGGGCATTTGTCCTTTTATTGTTGAGTTTAAACCAGGTTTTGTAGGTACAAATCCAGTAAATTTGGGGGATGCTACTGAAAGAACAAAAGAAAGGAGCAGAAGCAGCAACAAACCAGAGCTACTGAAAAGTTCCAGCAGAACAGCATGTGGTCCTTTGTTCAACAGTGTGTTCACGGCTCACAATTGCTTGACTATAGCCAATTTTAGAAGAAGAAAGAGTATTGTATTCAAGTCTGGGATAAGCTATTCAGCTATGATCAAGTTATTTACATGAGTGTGAGGCAGAGGAGTTCTCAAGAGGTGCACAAGACATTTGCACCCTTAGAAGAAACAGCTTGGAATGGGTGGAGAGGCAGATGAAGGCAAGAAATTAATTTCTCTATTTTACCTTTAAGTATATTCCAGAAGTGAGGCATTGTGCTAAATGCTGAGAAAAAGATTAAGATCCTGGCTTCTCAGGTGGGCAAGTGACTTCTGTTTCCCTAGTGCAAGTAGTGTAATCTTTAGAACACAATGGATTCAAAAAGCATTCACTAAATTAAAATAATAATAAAAACTAGCATTAGATAGGTGTTTACTATGTGCCAGGTGCTGTATAAAGTGTTTTACATGCATCATACAAGTGGGAAAAAAGAGTAAAGTAGGGGAAAAAGTTATTCTTCCTGCTGTTAGGTGCCATCAAGACGGTTCCAACTCACAGAGATTATATGTACAACAGAACAAAACTCTGCCCAGTCCTGTACCACTGTCACAATTTTGGCTATGTTTGAGCCCATTGTTGTAGCCACTGTGTCAATCCATCTCATTGAGGGTCCTCCTCTTTTTTCCTAACCCTCTACTTTACCAAGCATAATGTCCTTGTCCAGGGACTGGTCCCTCCTGATAACAAGTCCGAAATACATGAGACAATGTCTCACCATCCTAGTTTCTCAGGAATATTCTGGCTGTACTTCCAAGAAAAATTTGTCCATTTTTCTGGCAGTCCATGGTATATTCAATATTCTTAGCTGACACCATAATTCAAAGGCCTCAATTCTTCTCTGGTCTTCCTTATTCATTGTCCAGCTTTGGCATGCATATGTGGCAACTGAAAATATCACAACTTGGGTCAGGCACACCTTGGTCCACAAAGTGACATCTTTGCTTTTTAACACTTTAAAGTGGTCTTTTGCAGCAGATTTGCCCAATGCAATATATCATCTGATTTCTCGACTGCTGCTTCCATGGCTGTCGAATGTGGATCCAAGTAAAATGAAACCCTTGACAACTTCAATCTTTTCTCCATTTATCATGATGTTGCTTATTGGTCCATTTGTGAGGATTTTTGTTTTCTTTATGTTGAGGTGCAATCCATATTGAAGGCTGTAGTCTTTGATCTTCTTCGGTAAGTGCTTCAAGTCCTCTTCACATTCACCAAGCAAGGTTGTGTCATCTGCATATCGCAGGTTGTTAATGAGTCTTCCTCCAATTCTGACACCCCATTCTTCTTCATATAGTCCAGCTTCTCGGATTATTTCCTCAGCATACAGATTGAATAAAAATGGTGGAGGGATACGACCCTGACACACATCTTTCCTGATTTTCAACCATGCAGTATCCCCTTTTTCTATTTGAACTACTGCCTCTTGGTCTATGTACAGGTTCTGCGTGAGGACAATTAAGTGTTCTGGAATTTCCATTCTTCCCAGTGTTATCCATAATTTGCTATGGTCCACACAGTCAAATGCCTTTGCACAGTTAATAAAACACAGGTAAACATCTTTCTAACGTTCTCTGCTCTCAGCCAAGATCCATGTGACATCCTTCCTTCCATGTCCTGTTCTGAATCTGACTTTAATTTCTGGCAGTTTCCTGTCAATGTGCTGCTGCAGCTGCTTTTGAATAATCTTCAGAAAAATTTACTTGTGTGAGATATTAATTATATTGTTTGGTAATTCCCACATTCTGTGGGTTACCTTTCTTTGGAATAGGCACAAATATGGATCTCTTCAATTCAGTTGACCAGGTAGCTGTCTTCCAAATTTCTTGGCATAGATGAGTGAGCATCTCCAGGGCTGCATCCATTTGTTGAAACATTTCAGTTGGTATTCCATCAATTCCTTGGGCCCTTGTTTTTTCCAGTGCCTTCAGCGTAGCTTGGACTTCTTCCTTCAGTACTACTGGTGCTCGATTACATACTATTTTCTAAAATGGTTGAAGGTAGACCAATTTTTTTTGGTACCATGACTCTATGACTTCCTTCCATCTTCTTTTTTTTTTTTTTTTAATTTTTATTAAGCTTCAAGTGAACATTTACCATTCCAATCAGTCTGTCACATGTAGGTTTACATACATCTTACTCCCTTCTCCCACTTGCTCTCCCCCTATTGAGTCAACCCTTACAGTCTCTCGTTTCGTGCCAATTTTGCCATCTTCCCTCTCTCTCTATCTTCCCATCCCCCCTCCAGTCAAGAGTTGCCAACACATTCTCCCGTGTCCACCTGATTTAATCAGCTCACTCTTCATCAGCATCTCTCTCTCCCCCACTGACCAGTCCTTTTCATGCCTGATGATTTGTCTTCGGGGATGGTTCCTGTCCTGTGCCATCAGAAGTTCTGGGGAGCATTGTCTCTGGGATTCCTCTAGTCGCAATCATACCATTAGGTGTGGTCTTTTAATGAGAATTTGGGGTCTGTATCCCATTGGTCTCCTGCTCCCTCAGGAGTTGTCTGTTGTGCTCCCTGACAGGACAGACGTCGATTGTGGCCGGGCACCAACTAGTTCTTCTGGTCTCAGGATAATGTAGGTCTCTGGTTCATGTGGCCCTTTCTGTCTCTTGGGTTCTTAGTTGTCGTGTGACCTTGGTGTTCTTCCTTTGCCTTTGCTCCAGGTGGGTTGAGACCAATTAATGTATTTTAGATGGCCGCTTGTTGGCATTTAGGACCCCAGGTGCCACAATTCAAAGTGGGATGCAGAGTGTTTTCATAATAGAATTGTTTTGCCCATTGACTTAGAAGTCCCCTCAAACCAAGTTCCCCAGACCCCAGCCCCTGCTTCGCTGACCTTTGAAGCTTTCATTTTATCCCGGAAACCTCTTTACTTTTAATCCAGTCCAATTAGGCTGACCTTCCTTGTATTGAGTGTTGTCTTTCCCTTCACCCAAAGCAGTTCTTATCTACTAGATTGATCAATAAAAAACCCTCTCCCTCCCTCCCTCCCTCCCTCCCACCTTTGTAACCACAAAAGTATGTGTTCTTCTCCGTTTTTTCTATTTCTCAAGATCTTATAATAGTGGTCTTATACAATATTTGTCCTTTTGCAACTGACTCATTTCGCTCAGCATAATGCCTTCCAGATTCCTCCATGTTATGAAATGTTTCAGAGATTCGTCACTGTTCTTTATCGATGCGTAGTATTCCATTGTGTGAATATACCACAATTTATTTACCCATTCGTCCGTTGATGGACATCTTGACAAAGCTTTTTGCTATTGTAAACAGAGCTGCAATAAACATGGGTGTGCATATATCTGTTTGTGTGAAGGCTCTTGTATCTTTAGGGTATATTCCGAGGAGTGGGATTTCTGGGTTGTATGGTAGTTCTATTTCTAACTGTTTAAGATAACACCAAATAGATTTCCAAAGTGGTTGTACCATTTTACAATCCCACCAGCAGTGTATGAGAGTTCCAATCTCTCTGCAGCCTCTCCAACATTTATTATTTTGTGTTTTTTGAATTAATGCCAGCCTAGTTGGTGTGAGATGGAATCTCATCGTAGTTTTAATTTACATTTCTCTAATGGCTAATGATCGAGAGCATTTTCTCATGTATCTGTTGGCTGCCTGAATATCTTCCTTAGTGAAATATGTGTTCATATCCTTTGCCCACTTCTTGATTGGGTTGTTTGTCTTTTTGTGGTTGAGTTTTGACAGAATCATGTAGATTTTAGAGATCAGGCGCTGGTCTGAGATGTCATAGCTGAATATTCTTTCCCAGTCTGTAAGTGGTCTTTTTACTCTTTTGGTGAAGTCTTTAGATGAGCATAGGTGTTTGATTTTTAGGAGCTCCCAGTTATCTGGTTTCTCTTCATCATTTTTGGTAATGTTTTGTATTCTGTTTATGCCCTGTATTAGGGCTCCTAGGGTAGATCCTATTTTTTCTTCCATGATTTTTATCATTTTAGTCTTTATGTTTAGGTCTTTGATCCACTTGGAGTTAGTTTTTGTGCATGGTGTGAGGTATGGGTCCTGTTTCATTCTTTTGCAAATGGATATCCAGTTATGCCAGCACCATTTGTTAAAAAGACTATTATTTCCCCAATTGACTGACACTGGTCCTTTGTCAAATATCAGCTGCTCATACGTGGATGGATTTATATCTGGATTCTCAATTCTGTTCCATTGGTCTATGTGCCTGTTGCTGTACCAGTACCAGGCTGTTTTGACTACTGTAGCTATATAATAGGTTCTGAAATCAGGTAGGGTGAGGCCTCCCACTTTCTTCTTCTTTTTCAGTATTGTTTTGCTTATCCGGGAGTTCTTTTCTTTCCATATGAAATTAGTGATTTGTTTCTCTATCCCCTTAAAATATGACATTGGTATTTGGATTGGAAGTGCGTTATATGTATAAATGGCTTTTGGTAGAATAGACATTTTTACTATGTTAAGTCTTCCTATCCATGAGCAGGGTATGTTTTTCCGCTTAAGTATGTCCTTTTGAATTTCTTGTAGCAGAGTTTTATAGTTTTCTTTGTATAGGTCTTTTACATCCTTGGTAAGATTTATTCCTAAGTATTTTATCTTCTTGGGAGCTACTGTGAATGGTATTGATTTGGTTATTTCCTCTTCGGTGTTCTCTTCCATCTTCTTTTGATGCTTCCTGTATTGTTCAATATTTTTGCCCATGTTGTTGTTGTTGTCAGGCACCACCGAGTCAAGTCGGACACATAGCGACCCCATATACAACAGAAAAAAACTAAATGCTGGTGCCTGGTTCTGTGCCATTCTCACAATTGTTGCTATGCTTGAGCCCATTGTCCCAGCTACGGTGTCAATGCATCTCTTTGACGGTCTTCCTCTTTTTCTCTGATCTTTGACTTTACGAAGGCTAATGTCCTTCTGCAGGAGCTGGTCCCTCCTGATAACATGTTCAAGTACATAAGATGAAGTCTCACCATCCTTGCTTCCAAGGAGTACTCCGGCTGTGCTTTTTCCAAGACATCTTTGTTTTTTAACAATTGCCCATAGAATTCTTCAAAATTGCAACTTGAGGCTTGATTTTTTACTTCAGTTCTTTCAGCTTGAGAAATACTGAGTGTGTACTTCCCTTTTGGTTTCCTAACTCCAGGTCTTTGCACATTTCATTGTAATACTTTACCTTGTTCTTTCGAGCCTCCTTTTGAAATCTTCTGTTCAGCTCTTTTATTTCATTATTCTTCCATTTGCTTTAGGTACTCTATGCTCAAGAAAAAGTTTCAGAGTGTCTTCTGCCATTCATTTTGATCTCTTTCTTTCTTCCTTTCTTCCTTTCTTCTTTCTTTCTTTCTTTCTTTCTTTCTTTCTTTCTTTCTTTCTTTCTTTCTTTCTTTCTTTCTTTCTTTCTTTCTTTCTTTCTTTCTTTCTTTCTTTCTTTCTTTCTTTCTTTCTTTCTTTCTTTCTTTCTTTCTTTCTTTCTTTCTTTCTTTCTTTCTTTCTTTCCTGCCTTTTTAATGACCTCTTGCTGTCTTCATGTATGATGTCCTCAATGTCATTCCACAGCTCATCTGGTTTGGGCCCATTAAGGTTCATTGCACCAAATCTATTCCTGAGATGAACTCTAGATTCAGGAGGGATGTACCAAGGTCATATTTTGGTTCTCCTGGACTTGTTTTAATTTTATTCAGCTTCAACCTGAACTTGCATAAGAGCAATTGATAGTCTGTTCCATAGTCTGCCTTGGCCTTATTCTGACTGATGATATTGAGCTTTTCTATTATCTCTTTTCACAGTTGTAGTCAATTTGATTCCTGAATTTTCCATCCACTGAGGTCCATATGTATATAAAAAAAATAGTTGCCATTTATGTTGTTCAAAAAATGTATTTGCAATGAATAAATTCTTGGTCTTCAAAAACTATTTCATGTGATCTCTGACATCATTTCTATCACCGAGGCCATATTTTCTAAATACTAAGCTTTCTTCTTTGTTTCCAACTTTCATATTCCATTCACCAGTAATTACCAATGCATCTTGATTGCATGTGTGATCAATTCAGACTGCAGCAGTTGGTAAATATCTCCAATTTTTTCATCTTTGACATTAGTGGTTGATGCATAAATATGAATAATAGTCATATTAACTTCTCTTCCTTGTGAACTTATGGATATTATCCTCTCACTGACAGCATCACACTTCAAGATAGATTTTGAATTGTTTTTTTTTTTAAGATGAACGCAATGATATTCCTTTTCAATTTTCATTCCCAACGTAGCAGACCATATGATTGCCTGATTAAAAATGGCCAATACCTGTCCATTTCAGCTCACTAGGGCTTAGGATATTGATCTTTATGCATTCCACTTCATTTTTGATGACTTACAATTTTCCTAGATTCACACTTCATACATTCCATGTTCTGATTATTAATGGATGTTTGCAGCTGTTTCTTCTCATTTTCAGTTATGCCACCTCAGCAAATGAAGGTCCCAAAAGCTTGACTCCATCTATGTCATTAAAAACCAAAACCAAACCAAACCCAGTGCCGTCGAGTCGATTCTGACTCATAGCGACCCTATACATCTCCTCTATTTTGAGGAGACAGCTCTTCCTCAGTCATGTTTTGAGTGCTGCCCAACCTGTGGGGCTCGTATTTCAGCATTATATCAGACAATGTTCTGTTGCTGTTCATAAGGTTTTCACTGGCCAGTTTTTTCAGAAGTAGACCACCATGTCCTTCTTCCTAGTCTATCTTATTCTGGAGGCTCCAACGAAAACTTTCCACCGTAGGTGACTATGCTGGCATTTGAAATACCAGTAGCATAGCATCACAGCATCACAGCAACATGCAAGCCACCACAGTATGACAAACTGACACAGATGTGGTCTATTTTTTTAGGGATCATTGACTGATTGGTTGGGGCCCTTTATGAAGTCTCCTGGATGGGTTTCTTCAACAGTCAGACAGCATGGAAGACAGCGTAGGCTCCCAGATAGTGTTGAAATAGATTTTCAAACCTGACTGTTGTCTCCTGGACATCCTCAAAGAAGATGCACAGCAGATGTTGCTCCAGAATGGGTCAACTGAAGGCTCTGGTTTGAGTGCATCGTATTCCTGCAGAAGCCAAGTAAATAAAAAGCTGTGCTGTTGCTGGCATTTGAAAAAGCTCCTCTTTTTGGTTAGGGTCTTCCTTAGCTAGAAATAGAAGTGATGAAAGTGTGCATGACTTCATTCTAATAAGGTCTGTGTATCTTAATAGGTGATGATAATTTTCCTCTCCATAAATATGCATGTAAATTCAAGCCTAAAGAGGTCTAGTGGTGCAACAGATAAGTACTCAGTTGCTAACCTAGCTGGTAATTCAAACCCAGCCAGTGGCTCCGTGGGAGAAAAGAGCTGGTGATCTGCTCCTGCAAAAATTACATCCAAGAAAGCGCTACTCTGTCACTTGTGTTGAAATTTACTCAATGATACCCAACATCAATACATTCAATTATGTACCTTAAGAACTCTAAAACCAGGAGTTAACTCTTGAAAATGGAATTCAGAAACAATTCCTGAATGTAGCTTTCCCTGATCCTACTACTTTTGGGTTTTATCCTCCTCTTTGGCTCTCCTATCCATTCATTGCAAGAGCCTTTCTCTGAAGGGTCTACCACTAAGAAGAGCCAGAGAAAGGCATGTGACTGCCTCCGAAGCTCCTAGCACTACCTGCTTCCAAGAACTCCAAGAGAGAACTAAACAGCCATGTAGTTTATGTGAAATTAGCCTCAATTATTTTCTTAATGGGGATGGAACAGAGAAGTTAAAGCTAGCTCCTGCAGTAGCAAACCAAAGTGTGTGGTGATAAATAATCTTTCTTCGATAATTTATTTTGTTTAAATTCAAAGTTGTTTTGTTACAGCCCAAGATTCCCCAGAGGAATTCTGTAGTTTTGCAGCAAATTGCATTTGCATTTTCTCATTGCATCCCTATCAAGTTTCCTGCTGGAGGCTTCAAGAGATCCTTGCGTGGTGCAGGAGCTAATGACTACACTCCCCAGGATCTCTGCTCAGAAAATGTTCTCCCTACAATGACTTGCAAAATCTCACAGCCTACCTCTTGGAAAAGTCTCAAATGTGATCATTAAAGCAATAGGCATTTTCATACACATGGAGGTGTATCTCAGTGATGGGTGTTCCAAAACCTTGGATTTCAATATGCAAAATACAATGCAGTCATGGAAAATCACTCATCTTCATAACACAAGGTCCAACTGGAATTGAAGGGGAAATAAAACAGCTTTCTAGAGCAACCTTACCAAGTTTGGAATCCAGGCTTTTCCTGTTATCAGCTCGTAATGTGTTAATGGAATGATACAATGCAATAAAAAGTATATTTGCTTTGCAATCAGAGATCAGAGTTTCTGAATCAGTTTTGCAATCAGAAATATGAAACCTGCTATATACTCTATTATTTTCCAGCCACGTGTCCTTACAAAAGTCATCTAACCCCTCTGAGCTTCTATAACTTCATCTGTAAAACAAGGACAGTAATATCTCTAATGTCTACTTTGCAAAGATGATTAAATGACATATAAAATAAAAGTTTCTCAAGCGGTGTAGTATCAAAAGAAAATTCCCTTTTCTCTCCACTTGTAGACCTCTCCATAATCATTTTTAATTGCAAAGGGGAAGAAAGTGAGGCAGAATAATCAAGCAACTTGATTATATTAATATAGATGCAATGGAAGCATGAGAGAGAAAAAAAAATCTACCTTTGCCTTGTGATATAAATTTAGCACTAGATCTCACCCCCTCAACCTAAGCAAGGGCATGGCTTCAGCGATTCACCCTTCCCCATGGGAGTTTTTCCCCCTCAATATATAAAACACTGTTATCTTTCCTCTCTCTAAAAAATTCTCTTGACCCTACATACCTAGGTTCTGCACCATTTTTCAGCCATTTACAGCCAAACTACCTGAAGGATTTGCCTTCACCTTCAATCTTTAGTTACTTTTCTTCCACAATCCCCCTCCAGAGTGGCTTCAGCCCTCACCAAGCCACAAAAACTGCTTCTCCAAAAGACACCAGTGCTCCTTGAAAGACTTCCTTCACTTGCGTTTTAGGACACCACAACCTTCTGTACCCTCACCTACCACTTTGACTACTCTTGCTTGAACTTCTTTGCTGGACACGTCCTCATTTCCCAGTGCTAGACATGTGGGATCCCCAGGAACTGGAACTTCGACGTCTCGTCTGTCTACAATCACTCCTTTGATGATCTCTTCCTATCTTTAAACACCATGTATGTGCTATGCCTCCTAATTTTATATCTCTTGTCTTGGTCCCCTTTCCTCCTTTAAAGTTGTACTGTCTACTACTTTAACTCTCCACTCAACCTTTGTAAGCCCAAAACTGGGCTCCTCATTGTCTGTTGTGGATTGAATTGTGCCCCCCCCCCAAAAAAAAAGAAAGAATATGTTAGAATCATAACTCCTATACCTGTGGATGTAATCCCATTTGGGAATAGGGCTTCATAGTAATGAGGCGTATCAGTGTATGGTGTGTCCTAAACTTAATCACTTATCAGTTATAAAGAGCAACATAGATACACATATAAGCAAGCACAAAGGTAGATGCCACGTGGAGATCTCCAAGGAATGGAGGAATGCCAGTGCTGCAGAATCTGAAAGAGATAAAGATCTTCCTCCAGAGCCAACAGAGAGAGAGAGCCTTCCCCTATAGCTGTTGCCCTGAATTCAGACTTCTAGCCTTCCGAACTGTGAGAAAATAAATTTCTGTTCTTTAAAGCCAACCACTTATGGTATTTCTGTTACAACAGTACTAGCTAACTAAGACAGCATCCCTTCAAACTTCTTCTCCAACCATCCTCAGCACCTCAGCAAATGACAGTTCTCTTCTTTCAAGTCTTCAGGCAGAAAAATTGGAGTCAACATTGATGCCCCTCTTTCTTTCATATCTTAAATCTGATCCATCAGAAAAATCCTGTCAGTTTTACATTCAAAATATGTTCAGAATCTGACCAATTCTCATCACCTCTGCTTGATCTTCTTTAGTCACAGCCATCTTGGCTAGTGACCACAATGCTGTCCTAACTGGAGACCGTGGTTCCTCCCATGACCCCTTCAAGCCATCTACTACAGCATTTCAAGATGATCATGATCAATTGTGATTTAGAGTATGTCTCTGTTATGGATTAACTTGTGCTCCCCAAGAAGATATGTTAAAGTTCTAATTCTTACACTAGTGAATGTGACCTTCTTTGAGGAAATAGATGTTGTCAGTTAAGTCAACAAAGTCATACTGGAGTAAGATGGATCCTAATATTAATCCCTTCTGTAGTGGCTTCTTACAAAAGAGAAAAGACACAGAGTCACACATGGGGGAAGACAGCATGTGAGGATCTGTCTACAAACCAAGGAATGCCAGGAAACAACCAAGGCTGTCAGAAGCTGAGAGATAAGAAAGGATCTTCCTGTAGAGCTGGCAGAGAGTATAGCCCTGTTGATTGCCTGATTTCTAGCTTCCAGAACTATTAGACAATAAATTTCTGCTCTTTAAAGCCACCTACTTTATGGTATTTAATTACGGCAGCCCTAGGAAACTGAGATTGTCCATCTGAAATCTCTCTAATAGCTTCTCATGCCATGTGGACTAAAGCCAACCACAGTGACACAAGAGGCTCTGAGATCTGCTCCCACATGCACCCTGCTACCTCCCTGGCCCAGTTCTCCCTGCTCTCCTTGCTCACTGTTTCTGCCTTGCTGCTGCTAGGACACCTTAGGCTTACTTCTGACTCAGCACTTGGGCAAGTTTTGTTCTCTCTGCCTGGAATGTTCTTCCGCTGATGACCACCAACTCTCTCCCTCACCCCCATCCAGATTTAGCTCAGATATCTCCTTCTCATTCTCACTGGGTCTTCCTGGCCACTGGATTTAAAAGATCACCATACAATACCTCAATACTCTAGATTTCCTCTCCCTGCTTACTTTTCTCCTTAGTTCAATACATTCAACATACAATGTATTTTACCTATTTGTCTTATTCATTGTGTATCTCCACTTTTAAAAAAACAAAAACAAAAATAACATGAGAACTGGGACATTGATTTTCTTACAGTGTGTCCCCAGTTGTGTAACAGGGAATTTGACCTCACCCAAAAAGATGTCCCGTCTTTATCCCCTGTCCCAAAGAGTTAATCTTTAAACTCTTAGAAGTCCCCAAGGGATATAAGAGTCTCTGTTATTCATAGTGGACCCCTTGAACCATACCTGATGGCTTATACTAAGAGAAGTAAATCATGTTAGGACCCTCAGGGGAGAGGATCTGGAGATTGAATTCAACAATGTGGGCAATGAATCTATCAATCAAACTTATGTAATGAAGCTGCAGTATAAACTTTGGACACTGAAGCTCGGGTGACCTTCCTGGGCAGCCATGCTTGTTATCACACATGGATATCAGGAGGGTAATGTGACCTCAGTATCAGGAATGTAACATGCCCTGAGGACAATGAGAGCTTCTAACTATGCATCGCTTCCCTTGGTGGATTTAATGAATCCTTACTTATATTTCAGTGAGTTCTGTGAATCTTTCCAGTGAATTATCACACCTCATGGTGGTTTTGAGAAATCCTTGAACATGTAGCTGGTATCAGAAGTGAGGGTGGTCTTATGCGGACCCTTCCCTCTGACTTTGTACTTAGGATCTAACTACTTGCAGTTGGGCCAGAAGTCTTGGGCAGGCTTTGCAGTCTGGAATACTGTGTCCTTCACCTCACAGTTTTGCTAACCCCAGATACCAGCACTGAAACCTGTACTTGGCATCTTGTAGGCACCAATAAATAGGTGTTGGATGAATGAAGGAGCCCTGGTGGTGCAGTGGTTTAGAGCTCAGCTGCTAATTAAAATGTTGACAGTTAAGATCCACCAGATTCTCACTACCTGGGGCAGTTCTACCCTGTCCTATAGGGTCACTATGAGTCAGAATCAACTCAAAGGCAACAGGTTTGGTTTTGGTTTTGAATTATGAAGAAATGAATGATTGAATAAAAAGGTGAATCATAGCCCAGCTTTACTTTTAGAAACATTCAAGGTAAAAATTGTTATCCTCAGCCCACCTTCAGCACATTTTTCTCCCTGGTACCACTGTCTGCCATTGCTACTCGTGCCCAGTTTTTCAAGACTTGGAAAGAAAAGGAATGAAATTCACCCTTGTATTAACCATTCCAGGATTTAATCTAAAAGACTCTTTCTGAGAGCTTGAAATATAAGCTTAAAATCTACATTCTTTTTTCAAAATTGTCATGTAATTATTGATAACTTTTGAAAATTATTACCAATTTTTAGGTAAAAATTACTAACATGTGTCAAGTATAGAATGGAGTAGACCTTAAGGATTTAATAGTATTTTATTCTGTAGGGAACACACATAATTATACAAATCTAAGACAATACGAAAGCTATACACCCGATGCTCACCTACCGACATGGTTAGGTTCCAAAGACCAGGTCGTTAATGCAAAAATTGATGTTATGCTAAAATGGAGGATGACCACATAAGATCACAAAATGAAGGAAAATTACATTAGTATATAACTGCCAAATTGCGTCATTACATAACTGCCAAGTTTCATCATTACCACAAACCACCGAGAATCATGGCCCAGGCAAGCTGACATATAACCTTACCCATCACAGCCAGCATTACTCTAGCCTCACACCTTGACATTTGTACCTGGAACGTGTACATCGTTAAAGCTCAAAGTAGTTGGTTAGTACATTTTTTACCACTGTCATAAATTAAAAATGTCAGCTAATGAGATGTTGATAAGTGAGGAGTAGGTGTACTAAAATATCAATCTTTAGGTATATTTTCCAGCTTGTTTTTCAAACTCACATCATTTTAATATGTTCAGATTAAACATTCTATCATTTAAAAAAATGCTGCCTTTCAGCTTAGTCTGCAAGTATATTCTCAGAAAATAGTAAGTTTTTTTAACCTCAGATAGAAAGGAACACCAGAAGACGACAATTAAAAAGCTAGTAATAAACCCCTCTGCTCATGTATGGAAGGACTGTAAGAACTGCACAAGACCTTTCATTGAGTAGATACCCTTTGCACTTTTAAAAATGCTGCAAAATGCTTATCTGCAGATGAAAAGCAGAAAATGGAGTGGTATAATTTCCTCTCAAATTAATGGCAAATAAAAAAGGCTTTCAACTTCTGTACAGATCTGCCCTCTCCTTGAAAATCTATAACCAACTAGCAAGGAATCAGGGGGATGGAGAATTACAGAAAGCCCAATCAGAGATTCGGTGCAAGCTGTGGTTTACAAGAATTTCTGGTGGGGTCTAGAACACTTGTTTATACCCTGTGTGACAAAATTACAAGTTTCACTGAAAATGTGGTGTCAGGAATCAACACTGAAATATTAAATTATGGGCTGGAGCTGAACGGGGACTCTATTAGTTTCAGTACTTTGGGAAATGTACAAACACACACACATGCACACACACATTTATATTTTTCAGGTCCTTTTTCAAAAATGTCCAGTAATGAGAAATACATAAGATCAAAAATAACTTTGACACAAGGATATTTTTGGGTGACAGAACCAACCTAATTATTTTTAATCTGCCATTGAGGTCTGAGTCATTCCTGAACATTGGAAATATGAGCTAGAATATGAGATACCCCTACAGTGAGATGTGAGCTGAGTAAATCTCATTCAAGATGTAATTTGAATTTAATGTCTTGTCCGTAAAATAAACAAAGCATCATAAAAAGTTTAATGGTACACAGTGAATCAAGAAAATGCAAAAAGTGCCTAAACTCTGTTTAATCTTGTCAAGAGCATTTGCCTGTTTATTACTCCATGTGTCTGAAGTGCTGAGCTCACCACTATGCTCCTGGGCCTCACCACATCCTGGACTTTCTCTGAACTTGACAAGGCTGTTCTGATTGCTTTTCCTTGTCAGTTTTTACATCATTTTACCAAGTATCCAGGCTTCAAAGTTGAAGCTTCCAAGGCTGAGTAGGATCTACCCACTCTTGGCACAAAACCTGGATTTCAAAAGGAGCGACTTTGGTGGGGCCAAGATGGCTAACTAGGCAGAAGCTTCTGCTGAACCCTCTTGCAACAGAGACCTGAAAAAATAAGTGAATCCATTACATATATGACAACCTACGAACCCTGACCATCAAACACAGAACTAAGGAATTGACCAGAGTGACAGGCGAGTGACAGACCATGGCAGACGCAGCGACAAGTTGCCAAGCCCACACAGCACCTCAGCTCCAATTCCTTGGTGCCATTCTTGGAGTAAATGCAGTGGGGCTGATGGTAGTTTCCTGAGACACAGCAAGCATGGGATACAGCCCTAACCCCCTGGGGCAATCTCGGTGGGGACCCAGCCAGCACACACAGGCTACACACATCTCTGGAATCTGAGATAAAACAGCACTCTCAACACAAGATAAGTGATTTTGTGTACTTTACTGCCCTACTCTCTCCTACATATCTGATCCCTCCCCTCCCTGCCCCAGCCAGCTTCATTAACATTCAAATTCCCTGGGCCTGAGACAGAAGTGCCCTGCTTTTTCTGACCCATTCTCCTGGCCTGGGAGAAGTAGCAAATAAACAAACAGGGGAAAAATACTTTCCCAGCTCCCCTAAACCGGAAGATCAGAGCAGAAGCGGCTCCAGTCCCAGCATAAGAGATCCACAGACTTTGGCTTTCACCCCTGCGTGGAACCAGGTGGCTATTATAAAGCAAAGGCAAATCTGTTAGAGGTCTGACTGTAATTGTTTCAGCTACATGGTGGAGAGGTAGGTTTTGGAGGTATGATACCACTCTGCCTATTAAACAGAGCCCTCACCTACCCACAACAGGGACCAGAGGGCTGAGGCTCCATCCAAGCCACCTAGCCACCCATGAAAGGGGTCTGAAGATAGTGGTGCCTACCAGTCTTTACAGGTATAAGCACTGGGTGCCTAAGGTACAGCTGCAGAGCCCACCCACCAGAGAACTCTAGAGAAAAGAGGCACTCCTTCCTCACTGACACTTGGGGAAAGGCTGTCAGCACCCTGCCCTCCTCAGAGTGTGACCCCCTGCTACTACCAGAAACGAGTGCATACAACCATCACTCCTACTCCTCTAAAATAGTAGTTGTGAGCCTATAACACACACTAGGTGACTGACTATCAGGACACCTGAGCCGATTCTATTCAAGAATAGTGAACGGACTCATAGGCTCATATACCTGGTAATAGCTCTAACCATCTGGTAACAGGACATTAGACCTTCAAAGACTCCAATAATCAAGTTAGCACACTCTAGTAGCCTATCTGTATATATTAAAACAAAACAAAACAAGAAGATAGGGCACAGTGAGCAAATATAAATCATTACAATAACTTATAGATGACTCAGAGAAAGCAGTCAATATCAAATCACAAAAAGAAGCAGACCACGATTGCTTCTACAAACCCCCAAAACAGAGAATAAAGGGCCCTCCCAGATGAAGATGTATTCCTGGCATTGCCAGATGTAGAATACAAAAGACTAATATACAGAATGCTTCAAGACATTGGGGACGACATCAGGAACAAAATCAGGCAATGTACAGAAAAAGCCAAGGAACACACAGATAAAGCAGTCAGAGAACTTAAAAAGATTATTCAATAACATAATGAAAAATTTAATAAGCTGCAGGAATCCATAGAGAGACAGCATTTAGAAAGTCAAAAGATTAACAATAAAATTGCAGAATTAGACAACTCAACAGGAAGTCAGAGGAGCAGAACTGAGGAATTAGAAGGTAGAACTGGGGAAATGGAGGATAAGGCACTTCGCACCAATATGCATAAAGAAAAACCAGCTAAAAGAATTTTTTTTAAATGAAGAAACCCTAAGATTCAAGTGAGACTCTATCAAGAAGAATAACTTGCGTGTGACTGGAATTCCAGAACAGGGAGGGATAAGAGAAAATACAGAGAGAATTCTTGAAGATTTGTTGGTGGAAAACTTCCCTGACATCATGAAAGATGAAAGGATATCTATCCAAGGTGCTCATCGAAACCCATACAAGGTAGATCCCAAAAGAAAATCACGAAGGTTTATTATCATCAAACTTTCCAAAACCAAAGATAAACAGAAAATTTTAAGACCATCCGGGGATAAATGAAAAGTCACCTACAAAGGAAAATAAATAAGTTCAGACTACTCAGCAGAAACCATGCAGGCAAGAAGGCAATGAGGGAGGCAGGGCCAAGATGGCTGACGAGGTAGAAGCTACCTCGGATCCCTCTTGCAACAAAGACTCGGGAAAACAAGTGAATCAATCACATACATGACAATCTACAAACCCTGACCACCAAACACAGATCTAAAGAGCTGACCTGAGTGAAAGAGACTGAGAACAAACAACCACGGGGAAGCAACAACTGCTTTCAGAGCCTGGAGCCAGCATCCCAGTCAGAAAACCTTGGCACCGGGCTTTGGACTGGGCGCAGGGGAGCTGAGCGTGGCATCCTGAGACGGCACAAACACAGGTCACAGCCCTAACCCACAGAAGTGACCTCGAGGGAAGCCCAGCCAGTGCACACAGACAGCGCAGTGACATGGCTGACAGGAGGAGAAGTCACCAGGAGGCAGCGACTGATTTTGGAGTCTGGAGTGCGGCGTCCCAGCCAGGGAACCTTGGTGCTGGGCTTTGGACTGGGAGCGGAGGAACTGACCAAGGCTTTTGAAACAGCACAAGCATAGGACACGGGCCTGACCCTCAGGGGCAATCTTGACCCAGCCAGCGCACACAGGCTACACACCCCTCAGGAATCTCAGATAAAAGAGTCATCACCAAACAAGATAAGTAACTTTGTCTATATTCCGGGATGCTACTCTCTCCTATTTATCTGATCCCTCCCCTCCCCTTCCCAGGTGGCTTCATTAACATTGGAATTTCCTGAGCCAGAGAGTAAAGTGCTCTGCTGTTTTTCTTTTTGTTTTTTGGTCTTTTCCTAACCCATTCTCCTGGCCTGAGAGAAGCAGCTACAAAAAACCCTGGGACCAAAAATCCTTCCCTAACTGGACTAAAAATACAGAACCAGCTCCAGCCAAGCATATGAGATCCACAGTCTTGGGCTTTCGTCCCTACAGGGAACAAGGTGGCTATTATAATGCAAAGGCAATTCTGATAGGGATCTGACTGTAATTGTTTTAGCAGATTACTGGAAAGACAAGTTTCCCAGGTCTGATATCTCTGCATATTCAACAGAGCCCTCACTGACCCACAACACGGAACTGAGGGCTGAAGCTCCCCCCAGACCACCTAGCCTCCTGCCTTAGGGGTCTAAGGAGGGTGACACCTACCAATCTGTAGAGGTACTTGCACTGGGGACCTAAGGTACAGCTGCAGAGCCCGCCCACCAAAGTGCTTTAGGAAAAGAGACACGCACACCTCACTGGCACTTGGGGGAAGCCTGTCAGTATCCTGACCCCCCTGGAGGGTGAAACCCTGCAGCTACTAGAATCTGGTGCACTCAACTATCACCACTGCTTCTCTAGGTGGATAGGTGACAGTCTGCACCACACACTTGATGACCCAAAATCAGAGTCCACTCAAGAATAGTGAACGGACTCTTAGGCTTATATATCTGGTAACAGCCCAAACCAGCTGGTAATAGGACATAAGTGATTCAAGGGCTACAACAATCAAGATAGTGCAATCTAGTAGCCCATCTACACATATTGAAAGAAAACAAAACAAGATAAGACTCAGTGAGCAAATATAAAATAAATCACTACAATATCTTATTGATGGCTCAGAGACAGCAGTCAATATAAAACCACATAAAGAAGCAGACCATGATTGCTTCTACAACTCCCCAAACTAAAGATTCAAAATCTTTCCCAAAGGAAGATACAATCCTGGAATGGCCAGATGCAGAATATAAAAGATTAATATACAGAATGCTTCAAGACATCACGGATGACCTCAGAAATGAAATAAGGCAATCTACAAAAAAAGCCAAGGAACACACTGATAAAGCAGTGGAAGAAATCAAAAAGATTATTCAAGAACATAGTGGAAAAATTAATAAGCTGCACGAATCCATAGAGAGACAGAATTCAGAAATCCAAAAGATTAACAGTAAAATTACTGAATTAGACAACTCAATAGGAAGTCAGAGGAACAGACTCGAGCAATTGGAATGCAGAGTGGGTGACCTGGAGGACAAGGGAATTGACACTAATATAGCTGAAAAAAAATCAGATAAAAGAAATTAAGAAACCCTAAGAATCATGTGGGACTCTATCAAGAAAGATAACTTGCGTGTGATTGGAGTCCCAGAACAGGGAGGGATAACAGAAAATACAGAGAGAATAGTTGAAGATCTGTTGGCAGAAAACTTCCCTGATATCATGAAAAACGAAAGGGTATCTATCCAAGATGCTCATCGAACCCCATATAAGATTGATCCAAAAGAAAATCACCAAGACATATTATCATCAAACTTGCCAAAACCAAAGATAAAGAGAAAATTTTAAAAGCAGCCAGGGATAAAAGAAAGGTCTCCTACAAGGGAGAATCAATAAGAATAAGTTCAGACTACTCAGCAGAAACCATGCAGGCAAGAAGGCAATGGGATGACATATATACAGCACTGAAAGAGAAAAATTGCCAGCCAAGGATCATATATCCAGCAAAACTCTCTCCCAAATACAAAGGTGAAATTAAAACATTTACAGAAAAACACAAGCTTAGAGAATTTGCAAAAACCAAACCAAAGCTACAAGAAATACTAAAGGAAATTGTTAGGTCAGAAAATCAGTAATATCAGATACGAGCACAACACAAGGTCACAGAACAGAACATCCTGATATTAATTCAAATAGGGAAATCACAAAAACAAATTAAGATTAATTTTAAAAAGAAAAAAAAATGCTCAAAACAGGGAATCATTGAAGTCAATACGTAAAAGATCACAATAATCAAAAAGAGGGACTAAATTAAGGAGGCATAGAACTGCCATATGGAGAGGGAAACAGCGTGATATAGGACAATACAAGTTAGGTTTTTACTGAGAAAAATAGGGATAAATATTAAGGTAACCACAAAGAGGTATAATAACTCCATAATTCAAAATAAAAACCAAGAAAAACATAACGACTCAGCAAACATAAAGTCAAATACTATGAAAATGAGGAACACATAATTTACAAAGAAAAACGTCAGCACAAAAAAGTAAGTGGAAAAATGAAATTGTCAACAACACACACAAAAAGGCATCAAAATGACAGCACTAAACTCATACTTATCTATAATTATGCTGAATGTAAATGGACTAAATGCACAAATAAAGAGACAGAGAGTCTCAGACTGGATAAAGAAACACGATCTGTCTATATGCTGCCTACAAGAGACACACCTTAGACTTAGAGACACAAACAAACTAAAACTCAAAGGTTGGAAAAAAATATATCAAGAAAACAAGCAAAAAAGAGCAGGAGTAGCAATATTAATTTCTGAAAAAATAGACTTTAAAGTTAAATCCACCACGAAGGATAAAGAGGGACACTACATAATGATTAAAGGGACAAGAGACCAGGAAGATATAACCATATTAAATATTTATGCACCCAATGAGAGAGCTGCAAGATACATAAAACAAACTTTAACAGAACTGAAAAGTGAGATAGACACCTCCACAATTATAGCAGGAGACTTCAACACCCCACTTTTGGAGGACAGGACTTTCAGTAAGAAGCTCAATAGAGACACGGAAGACCTAATTGCTACAATCAACCAACTTGACCTCATAGACTTATAGAGAACACTCCACCCAACAGCTGCAAAGTATACTTTTTTTTCTAGCACACATGGAACATTCTCTAGAATAGACCACATATTAGGTCATAAAACAAACCTTTGCAGAATCCAAAACGTCGAAATATTACAAAGCATCTTCTCAGACCACAAGGCCATAAAAGTGGAAATCAATAACAGAAAAATTAGGGAAAAGAAATCAAATACTTGGAATCTGAACAATACCCTGCTCAAAAAAGACTGGGTTATAGAAGGCATTAAGGAGGGAATAAAGAAATTCACGGAATGCAATGAGAATGAAAACACTTCCTATCAAAACCTCTGGGACACAGCAAAAGCAGTGTTCAGGAGTCAATTTATATCAATAAATGCAAGCATACAAAAAGAAGAAAGAGCCAAAATCAGAGAACTGTCCCTACAACTTGAACAAATAGAAAGCGAGCAACAAAAGAATCCATCAGGCACCAGAAGAAAACAAATAATAAAAATTAGAGCTGAAATAAATGAATTAGAGAACAGAAAAACAATTGAAAGAATTAACAAAGCCAAAAGCTGGTATTTTGAAAAAATTAACAAAATTGATAAACCATTGGCCAGACTGACTAAAGAAATACAGGAAAGGAAACAAATAACCCGAATAAGAAACGAGATGGGCCACATCACAACAGACCCAACTGAAATTAAAAGAATCCTATCAGATTATTACTAAAAATTGTACTCTAACAAATTTACAAACCTAGAAGAAATGGATGAATTCCTGGAAAAACACGACCTACCTAAACTAACACAATCAGAAGTAGAACAACTAAATACCCACATAACAAAAAAAGACATTGAAAAGGTAATCAAAAAACTCCCAATAAAAAAAAAGCCCTGGCCCGGAAGGCTTCACTGCAGAGTTCTACCAAACTTTCAGAGAAGAGTTAACACCACTACTACTAAAGGTATTTCAGAGCATAGAAAAGGACGGAATACTACCTAACTCATTCTATGAAGCTACCATAACCCTGATACCAAAACCAGGTAAAGGCACCACAAAAAAAGAAAATTACAGACCTATATCCCTCAAGAACATAGATGCAAAAATCCTCAACGAATTTCTAGTGAATAGAATTCAACAGCATATCAAAAAAATAGTCCACCATGACCAAGTGGGATTTATACCAGGTATGCAAAGCTGTTTTAATATTAGAAAAACCATTAATGTAATCCACCATATAAATAAAACAAAAGACAAAAACCACATGATCTTATCAATGGATGCAGAAAAGGCATTTGGCAAAGTCCCACACCCATTCATGATAAAAACTCTCAGCAAAATAGGAATTGAAGGAAAATTCCTCAACATAATAAAGGGCATCTATACAAAGCCAATAGCCAACATCACCCTAAATGGAGATAGCCTGAAAGCATTTCCCTTGAGAACGGGAACCAGACAAAGATGCCCTTTATCACCGCTCTTATTCAACATTGTGCTAGAGGTCCTAGCCAGAGCAATTAGGCTAGACAAAGAAATAAAGGGCATCCGGATTGGCAAGGAGGAAGTAAAATTATCTCTATTTGCAGATGACACGATCTTATACACAGAAAACCCTAAAGAATCCTCCAGAAAACTACTGAAACTAATAGAAGAGTTTGGCAGAGTATCAGGTTATAAGATAAACATACAAAAATCGCTTGGATTCCTCTACATCAACAAAAAGAACATCGAAGTGGAAATAACCAAATCAATACCATTCACAGTAGCCCCCAGGAAGATAAAATACTTAGGAATAAATCTTACCAAAGATGTAAAAGACCTATACAAAGAAAACTACAAAGTTTTAGTGCAAGAAAATAAAAAGGACCTACATAAGTGGAAAAACATACCTTGCTCATGGATATGAAGACTTAACGTAGTAAAAATATCTATTTTACCAAAAGCCATCTGTACATACAATGCACTTCGTATCCAAATTCCAATAACATTTTTTAATGTGATGGAGAAACAAATCACCAACTTCATATGGAAAGAAAAGAAGCCCCGGATAAGTAAAGCATTACTGAAAAAGAAGAAGAAAGTGGGAGGCCTCACTCTACCTGATTTTAGAACATATTATACAGCCACAGTAGTCAAAACAGCCTGGTACTGGTACAATAACAGGCACATAGACCAATGGAACAGAATTGCGAACCCAGATATAAATCTATCCACATAGGAGCAGCTGATATTTGACGAAGGCCCAGTGTCAGTTAACTGGGGAAAAGATAGTCTTTTTAACAAATGGTGTTGGCATAACTGGATATCCATTTGCAAAAAAGTGAAATAGGCCTCATACCTCACACCATGCACAAAAACTAACTCCAAGTAGATCAAAGACCTGAACATAAAGACTAAAACGATAAAGATCATGGAAGAAAAAATAGGGACAGCGTTAGGAGCCCTAATACGAGGCATAAACAGAATACAAAACTTTACCAAAAATGATGAAGAGAAACCAGATAACTGGGAGCTTCTAAAAATCAAACACCTATGTTCATCTAAAGACTTCACCAAAAGAGTAAAAAGACCACCTACAGATTGGGAAAAAATTTTCAGTTATGACATCCCCGACTAGGGCCTCATCTCTAAAATCTATGTGATTCTGTTAAAACTCAACCACGAAAAGACAAAAAACCCAATCGAAATGTGGGCAAAGGATATGAACACGCACTTCACTAAAGAAGATATTCAGGCAGCTAACAGATACATGAGAAAATGCTCTCAATCATTAGCCATTAAAAAATAAAACCCACTAGAGAAATGCAAATTAAAACTACGATGAGATTCCATCTCACTCCAACAAGGCTGGCATTAATGCAAAAAACACAAAAGAATAAATGTTGGAGAGGCTGTGGAGAGATTGGAACTCTTATATACTGCTGGTGGGAATGTAAAATGATACAACCACTTTGGAAATCTATCTAGCATTTTCTTAAAAACTTAGAAATAGAACTACCATACAACCCAGAAATCCCACTCCTTGGAATATATCCTAGAGAAATAAGAGCCTTTACATGAACAGATATATGCACACCCATGTTTATTGCAGCTCTGTTTACGATAGCAAAAAGCTGGAAGCAACCAAGGTGTCCATCAATAGATGAATGGTTAAATAAATTATGGTATATTCACACAATGGAATACTACATGTCGATAAAGAACAGTGACGAATCTCTGAAACATTCCATAACATGGAGAAACCTGAAAGGCATTATGCTGAGTGAAATTAGTCAGAGGCAAAAAGACAAATATTGTATAAGACCATTATTATAAGATCTTGAGAAATAACTGAGAAGAACACATAATTTTGTGGCTACGAGGGGGGGAGGGAGGAAGAGTGGGAGAGGGTTATTTACTGATTAGTTAATAGATAAGAACTACTTTAGGTGAAGGGAAGAACAATACTCAATACACGGAAGGTCAGCTCAACTGGACTGGACCAAAAGCAAAGAAGTTTCCGGAAAAAACTGAATGCTTCAAAGGTCAGTGGAGCTAGGGCGGAGGTTTGGAGACTTCTAAGTCAATTGGCAAAATAATTCTATTATGAAAACATTCTGCATCCCACTTTGAAATGTGGCATCTGGGGTCTTAAATGCTAATGAGTGGCCACCTAAGATGCATCAGTTGGTCTCAACCCACCTGGATCAAAGGAGAATGAAGAACACCAAGGTCACACGATAACTATGAGCCCAAGATACAGAAAGGGCCACATGAACCAGAAGCTTACATCATCCTGAGACCAGAAGAACTAGATGGTGCCCGGCCACAACCGATGACTGCCCTGACAGGGAGCACAACAGAGAACCCCTGAGGGAGCAGGAGAACAGTGGGATGCAGACCCCAAATTCTCATAAAAAGACCAGACTTAATGGTCTGACTGAGACTAGAAGAATCCTGGCGGTCATGGTCCCCAAACCTTCTGTTGGCTTGGGACAGGAACCATCCCCGAAGACAACTCATCAGACATGGAAGGGACTGGACAATGGGTAGGAGAGAGATGCTGATGAAGAGTGAGCTACTTGTTTCAGGTGGACACTTGAGACTGTGAAGGCATATCCTCTCTGGAGAGGTGATAGGAGGGAAGAGAGGGTTAGAAACTGGCAAAATTGTCATGAAAGGAGAGACTGGAAGGAGGAAGCGGGCTGACTCATTAGGGGGAGAGTAAGTGGGAGTATGGAGTAAGGTGTATATAAGCTTATATGCGACAGACTGACTTGATTTGTAAACTTTCACTTAAAGCACAATAAAAATTATTTAAAAAAAAAAAAAGAAGGCAATGGGATGACATATATAGAGCATCGTAGAAAAAAAATTGCCAGCCAAGAATCATATATGCAGCAAAACTTTCTCTCAAGTATGAAGGTGAAATTAAGTCATTTACAAATAAACACAAGATCAGAGAATTTGCAAAAGCCAAACAAAAACTACAAGAAATACTAAAGGGAATTCTTTGGTTAGAAAATCAATAATATCACAAATCAACGCAACACAATGACACAGAACACAGCATCCTGATATCAACTCAGACAGGGAAATCACAAAAATAAAATAAGATAAAAAAAAAAAGCTCAAAACAGGGAATCACTGATGTCATTATGTAAAAGATGACAATAATCAATAAAGAGGGACTAAATACTGTAGCCATAGATCTTCCATATACAGAAGAAATCAAGGTGATATAGGGAGACCTTAAGTTTATACTTAGAAAAACAGGGTAAGTATTAAGGTAACCACAAAGAAGACTAACAATCCCATACTTCAAAATAAAAACCAAGATAAACATAAAAACTCAGCAAAAACAAATTCAGCTACAATGAAAATGAGGAACACACAATTTACAAAGAAAAATTTCTCAGTACAAAAAAGTTAGTGGAAAAATGAAACTGTAAACAACACACAAAAAAAGTCATCAAAATGACAGCACTAAACTCGTACTTATCTATAATTACACTGAAGGTAAATGGACTAAATGCACCAATAAAGAGAGAGTGGCAGAATGGATAATAAAGCACGATTCGTCTATATGCTGCCTACAAGAGACACACCTTAGAAACACAAACACAAACTAAAACTCAAAAGATGGAAAAAATATATCACGCAAACAACAATCAAAAATGAGCAGGAGTGGCAATATTAATTTCTGACAAAATAGACTTTAAAGTTAAATCTACCACAAAGGATAAAGAAGGACATTATATAATGATTAAAGGGACAATTTACCAGGAAGATATAACCATATTAAATATTTATGCACCCAATGGCAGGGCTGCAAGGTACATAAAACAAACTCTATCAGCATTGAAAAGTGAGATAGACAGCTCCACAATAATAGTAGGAGATTTCAACGCACCACTTTCGGTGAAGGACAGGACATCCAGAAAGAAGCTCGATAAAGACATGGAAGATCTAAATGCCACAATCACCAACTTGACCTCACAGACATATACAGAACACTCCACCCAACAGCTGTAAAGTATACTTTCTCTTCTAGTGCACATGGAACATTCTCTAGAACAGACCACATATTAGGTCCTAAAGCAAGCCTTTGCAGAATCTGAAACATCGAAATGTTACAAAGCATCTTCTCAGACCATAAGGCCTTAAAAGTAGAAATCAATAACAGAAAAACCAGGGAAAAGAAATCAAATACTTGGAAACTGAATAATACTCTGCTCAAAAAAGACTGGGTTATAGAAGACATTAAGGAGGGAATAAAGAAATTCACAGAATCCAATGAGAACGAGAACACCTCCTATCAGAACCTTTGGGGCACGGCAAAAGCAGCACACAGAGGTCAACTTATATCAATAAAAGTACACATCCAAGAAGAAGAAAGAGACGAAATCCAAGAACTGTCCCTACAACTTTAACACATAGAAAGGGAGCAATGAAAGAAACCCTCAGGCACCAGAAGAAAACAAATGATAAAAATTAGAGCAGAATTAAATGAATCAGAGAATAGAAAACCTATTGAAAGAATTAACAAGACCAAAAGCTGGTTCTTTGAAAAAATCAAAAAAATTGATAAACCATTGGCCAAACTGACAAAAGAAAAACAGCAAAAGAAACAAATAACCAGAATAAGAAATGACATGGGTGATATCACAACAGACCCAACTGAAATTAAAAGAATCATATCAGATTACTATGAAAAATTGTACTCTAATAAATTTGAAAGCCTAGAAGAAATGGATGATTCCCTAGAAACACACTACCTACCTAAACTAACACAAACAGATGTAGAACAACCAAATAGACCCATCACAAAAGAAGAGATTGAAAAGGTAATCAAAAAAACTCCCAACAACAACAAAAATGCCCTGGCCCTAACGGCTTCACTGCAAGGTTTTACCAGACTTTCAGAGAAGACGTAACACCACTACTACTAAAGGTATTTCTGAGCATAGAAAAGGATGAAATATTCCCAAACTAATTCTATGAAGCCAGCATATTCCTGATACCAAAACCAGCTAAAGACACCACAAAAAAAAAAAAAAAGAGAGAGAGAAAATTACATAACCTGTCTCCCTCATGAACTTAGATGCAAAAATCCTCAACAAAATTCTAGTCAGTAGAATTCAACAACATATCAAAAAAAAATAATTCACCATGACCAAGTGGGATTCATACCAGGTATGCAGGGATTGTTCAGCATTAGAAAAACAATTAATGTAACCTACCATATAAATAAAACAAAAGGCAAGAATCACATGAATTTATCAATTGATGCAGAAAAGGCATTTGGCAAAGTCCAACACCCATTCATGATAAAAACTCAGAAAATAGGAATAGAAGGAAAATTCCTCAACATAATAAAGGGCATTTATACAAAGCCAACAGCTAACATCATCCTAAACGGAGAGAGCCTGAAAGCATTCCCCTTGAGAATAGGAACCAGACAAGGATGCCCTTTATCACCACTCTTATTCAACATTGTGCTGGGGGTCCTACCCACAGCAATTAGGCTAGATAAAGAAATAAAGGCATCCAGACTGGTAAGGAAGAAGTAAAAGTATGTCTATTTGCAGATGACATAATCTTCCCCCCCCCAAAAAAACCAAAAAACCCAGTGCCGTCGAGTCGATTCAGACTCATAGTGACCCTCTAGAACAGAGTAGAACTGCCCCATAGAGTTTCCAAGGAGCACCTGGCAGACTCGAACTGCCGACCCTTTGGTTAGAAGCTGTACCACTTAACCACTACGCCGCCAGTGTTTCTAACATGATCTTATACACAGAAAACCCTAAGGAATCCTCAGGAAAACTACTGAAACTAATAGAAGAGTTCAGCAGAGTATCGGAATACAAGATAAACATACAAAAATCAGTTGGATTCGTCTACACCAACAAAAAGGACATCGAGGAGGAAATCAAATCAATACCATTTACAGTAGCCCCCAAGAAGATAAAATACATAGGAATAAATCTTACCAGAGACGTAAAAGACCTATACAAAGAAAACTACAAGATACTCCTGCAAGAGACCTACATAAGTCCAAAAACATACCTTGCTTATGGGTAGGAATACTTAACATTGTAAAAATGTCTGTTCTACCAAAAGCCTTCTATAGATACAATGCAATTCCAATGCAAATTCCAATGACATTCTTTAATGAGATGGAGAAACAAATCACCAACTTCATATGGAAGGGCAAGAGACCCCAGATAAGTAAAGCATTACTGAAAAAGAACAAAGTGCCCGATTTTAGAACCTATTATACCGCCACAGTAGTCAAAACAGCCTGGTACTGGTACAACAACAGATACATAGACCAACGGAACAGAATTGAGACTCCAGGCATAAACCCATTCACATATGAATGAGCATCTGATATTTGACAAAGGCCCAAAGTCAGTTAACTGAGAAAAAGACAGTCGTTTTACAAACGGCGTTGGCATAACTGGATATCCACCTACAAAAAAATGAAACAAGACCCATACCTCACTCCATGCACAAGAAAGGAACTCAAAATGGATCAAAGGACTAAACATAAAATCTAAAATGATAAAGATCATGGAAGAATAAATAGGGGCAATGTTAGGAGCCCTAATAAATGGCATAGACAGTATACGTAACATTACTAAAAATGCAGAAAAGAAACCAGATAACTGGGAGCTCCTAAAAATCAAACACCTGTGCTCATCCAAAGACTTCACCAAAAGAGTAAAAAAATTACCTACATACTGGGAAAAAGGTTTTAGCTGTGACATTTCTGGTCAGCGTCTGATCTCTAATATCTACATGATTCTGCAAAAACTCAACTACAAAAAGACAAATAACCCAATTAAAAAACGGGCAAAGGATATGAACAGGCGCTTCGCTAAAGAAGACATTCAGGTAGTAACAGATACATGAGGAAATGCTCACAATCATTAGCCATTAGAGAAATGCAAATCAAAACTACAATGAGATTCCATCCCACTCCAACAAGGCTGGCATTAATCAAAAAAACAGAAAATAATAAATGTTGGAGAGGTAGAGAGACTGGAACACTTATACACTGTTAGTGGGAATGTAAAATGGTACAACTACTTTGGAAATCGATTTGGCACTTCTTTAAAAAACTGGAAATAGAACTACCATTCCAGCCAGCAATTCCACTCCTTGGAATATATCTTAGAGAAATAAGAGCCTTTACACAAACAGATATATGCACACCCATGTTCATTGCAGCACTGTTTATAATACCAAAAAGTTGGAAGCAATCAAGGTGCCCATCAACAGATGAATGGATAAATTATGGTATATTCACACAATTTTCACACAATGGAATAGTATGCATCGATAAAGTACAATGATTAATCCATGAAACGTTTCATAACATGGAGAAATCTGGAAGACTTTATGCTGAGTGAAATTAGTCAGTTGCAAATGGACAAATATTGTAAAAGACCACCATTATAAGAACTCGAGAAATAGTTTAAATGGAGAAGAAAATATTCTTTGAAGGTTACGAGAGCGGGGAGGGAGGGAGGGAGAGGGATTTTCACTAATTAGTAGATAAAAGCTATTTTAGGTGAAGGGAAAGACAACACACAATACAGCGTAGGTCAACACAACTGGACTAAACCAAAAGCAAAGAAGTTTCCCGAATAAACTTAATGCTTCGAAGGCCAGAGTAGCAGGTGTGGGGGTTTGAAGACCATGGTTTCAGCAGACATCTAAGTCAACTGGCATAATAAAATCTATTAAGAAAACATTCTGCATCCCACTTTGGAGAGTGGCGTCTGGGGTCTTAAATGTTAGCAAGAGGCCATCTAAGATGCATCAATTGGTTTCAACCCACCTGGAGCAAGGAAGAATGTAGAACACCAAAACCACCCAAAAATAGAAGGTAATTATGTGCCTAAGAGACAGAAAGGACCACATAAACCAGAGACTACATCAGCTTGAGACCAGAAGAACTAGATGGTGCCTGGCCACAACCGATGACTGCCCTGACAGGGAACACAACAGAGAACCCCTGAGGGAGCAGGAGAGCAGTAGGATGCAGACCCCAAATTCTCATAAAAAGGCCAGACTTAATGGTCAGGCTGGGACTAGAAGGACCCCAGAGGCCATGGTCTCCAGACCTTCTGCTAGCCCAAGACAGGAAACATTCCCGGGGCCAACTCTTCAGACAGGGATTGGACTGGGATATGGGATGGAAAATGATACTGGTGAAGAACGAGCTTCTTGGATCAAGTAGACACATGAGACTACATTGGCATCTCCTGTCTGGAGGGGAGACCAGAGCGCAAAGGGGACCAGACGCTGCCCAAATGGACACGAGGAGGGAGAGTGTAGGGAAGGACTGTGCTATCTCATTAGGGGGAGAGCAATTAGGAGTGTATAGCAAGGTGTGTGTAAATTTTGTACGAGAGGCTGACCTGATTTTTTACACTTTCACTTAAAGCACAATAAAAATTAATTAAAAAAAAAAAAAAAAGGAGCGACTTTATTATCCGAGAGAGATTTCTTGAAGCACACTTCTAGGACCACAGTTGGACAGAAACAGATCTGCTCTTTTCCATGCTTGCTTCGGTGAACCACATGGCACGCTGGATCATTCTATCCTTGTGTAGGAATCGAGTTCTTGGGTCAAGATAGAAACACATCTCGCTTTTTGTTGCAACATCAACAGACAAAACACAAGGATTTCTCAATTTGTGCCTCTACCATGGTCCTCTGTCTACTCTGTTTACAGAGGCAAGCTGTGCAAATATTGTACCAATGAGGTACAGATTTCTCAGTTTACATGCAGTGTCGCAACTAAGGGCAAGCTTTGGAATCAGCAATGGAAACTCAAGAGTCACACTTACCATCTGGATAAGGTGTTTCAATTTTCTTACCTATAAAATGGGGATTATATTACCCACCTCGTAAGAATACTATATAGCTGAAAGGAGTCAGTAAGTTTAAAGCAGTTAATGTCGTTGTTGTCAGATGCCATCAAGTTGGCTCTGACTTGTGGAGACGGAAATGTTGCCTAGTCCTGCACCACCTGTGCCTCAGATATAGTTCCTAATGAATGGTTGATAATTATTATTATAATACATATAGGACAAATTTATATATTTTCAATCATAACTTGAAAACCAAGCGTGTGTGTGTGTGTGTATATATATAAATATATATATATATATACGTAAAACCCATTGCTGTAGCGTTGATTCCAACTCATAGTGACCCTATAGGACAAAGTAGGAAACCCATAGGGTTTGCAGGGCTTTAAATCTTTACAGAAGACTACTACACCTTTCTCCATGGAGCAGCTGGTGGTTTGAGCCACCAACTTGTCAGTTAGCAGCTGAGAGCTGTAACCACTGCACCACCACTGCTCCTGTATATAACCACTGTACCACCAGGGCCCCTGTATATATATATATATATTATATATATATATGTGCGTGTGCATGTGTGTATACATATATAATTTTTTAACAAGTCATCTTGTAGAATTGATATTATAATACATTTTGATAGACACTATCTATCTTTATAAATTCTTTTCTACTGATCGGTCTTTCCTGATGATGTGTCCAAAGTAAGCTAGTCAAAGGCTCCCCATTCTCACTTCTGAGGAGCGTTTTGGTTGTATTTCTTCTGAGACTGATGTGTTTGACCTTCTAGCAGCCCACAGTATATTCGGTACTATTTGCCAACACCACAATTTGAATGCTTCAATTCTTCTTTTGTCTTTCTTTTTCATCATCCGACTTTTGCATGCATATGAAGCGATTAAAAAGACCATGGCTTGAGTCAGATGCACCTTAGTTATCAAAGTGACATCTTTACTTTTTTAAAACTTTAGAGAGATCTTTGGCAATAGATTTGCTAGAAAAGGACACCATGTTCAGTAAAGGGCCAATGAAATGAGGGAAATCCCCAACGAAACAGATGGACACAACAGTTGCAACAATGGACTCAAACATACCAACAATCGTGAAAAAAGCACGGGACCAGGCAATGTTTTATTCTCTTGCACGTAAGGTCACCACGAGTCAGAGCTGACTCAATCGTACCTGACAGTAACAACAACCGGAAGGGTTCGCCTATTCCATTTTATAGATGGAGAACCTGAATCACAAAGAAGTCACTTCCCCAGTATCACAAAATAAAGTCAGCTTTCTTTTCAAGATTTTAGTAAAAAAAATGAGGTACAAGGTTGGAGTTCTAGAAACTGTAACTTATATCACAATGAAACATATACCCTGGGGTTGACCTACCACTGGTCCAGTGCCTGCTCCCACTAAGGGTCTGTTTCCCCTTGGGTGGCCAGGCCCTGCCTCCTGCTTGCTGAGCTCCAGAACCATTCAAGCCTGGCTCCTTCCAGGAAGAAAGCCACAACATTTGGTGCCAGCTTGTGATGACAGCTGAGAATCACCTTTAGCCAACCTAACTGCTTGGTGACATCAGACATGTACTGCACATACACTGTGCAATGAAGGACTGAAGTTTCTCCTCAAAAATGAATTAATGTCACAGTTTAACTACAGTTTCGTTTTTACACAAACACAAGTAGCTGTAAAGAATGGCTCCAGTGTTTGCAGGGGTGACTTGTGTGTGCGTGTGTGTGTTCTTTCTCATGCACTTCCTCTGTGGCTGTTTGCCCCGGCCCTCGGAGGGGCCTCCTGGCCATGTCCCACTTCTCCGCCCCCTAAGGCTTCAGTGTTCTTGCTGACACCCCTCTATTTAAAGGTGAGATAATCAGCTTTTGTTCCATTGGCTTGGATCAAAGACAATCTCTGGGCTAAACACAAAGCTACCCTCCACTGGGGGGGAGTCAGCATCTCTACTGGCTAGCAAAGAAAAGGACTAGGTTTTTATTCCTTTTCCAGGACTGGAAATTCTCATGCCCTGGAAACGCCAGCAGTCAGGCTGAGAGTGTTTCCCAAAGACAAACATCCCTATTATGAGGGGGACGGGACTTTGGCAGCCATCTGCAAACGGTGGCGGGGAATTTGGCACTAGCCACCATCCTGCCAGGCAGTGGACAGAAAACAATCCCTTTGTCCAGCCCCCCTCCCCAAGGAGGGGGTGCCCACACTCAGGAAGTGCTCTTACAGCTCAGCTGCCCCCACCCCTCCTTCAAAGCCCTCTTTCTCAATTTAGTGCATTCCTGGTTGTATGATCCGACTCCTGAGAAACAGCCGTCCTTGTCAACTGCAAATTGTGATGCCCGGAGATGGCTAAGCCCAGCTCCATCAGCTTTTGTTTACTTGCACAGAGAAGGGCACACACTCAGGGGATAAGTCATGTTGGTGTGGTGCTGAGGAGGCGGCCTGTGTGAATACACACTGTTGTTGTTGAATGCCGTAGACTCAATTTTCCACTCACAGCAATCCCACCTAACAAAGTAGAACTGTCTCATAGGGTTTTCTGGGCTGTCATCTTTACGAGAGCAGGTCACCAGGTCTTTCTCCCATGGGGCTACTGAGTGGGTCTCAACCACCAACTTCTCAGTCAGCAGCCAAGCTCTTAACTGTTGTGTCACCAGGGCTCCTTAAACACAGATTAGTGTGTAGCTCTTGGGACCCGTGAAAAACAGATCTGACTACACAAAGCTGCTGCAAACATTGTGGGTACAGAATGTCTTGAGTTTTTCCATACTCCCTAAAAACGTAAAATGAGAAAGCTGCTGAAGTGAGTGACCTGATGCCTTGTTCCTGTTTCTGCAAGCTTTCCAGGTCATCTCTGCTTTATTATCCCATCTTTAAATGAGAATTGCATAAAATCCCTTTCTTTGGACTTAAAAGAAGTAGGAGAGACCCCTTTTCAGCTCCTGGTGGATGACATTCTCAAAGACAACAAGCATACTAGCCAGGTCTCTGCAAAAGACAGTTCTGAAACACAGGGGTCCTGTTTACTTGCTTTCTTCTCTCCTGTGTCAAAGGGAGGGAGGGAGAAAGGTCTATGAAATGTTCTAAGAAAAGCAGCGTGTACATATTTCCATTTCGTACGGTATTCTACAAATCCACTCGCTGTCGATTAGCACTTGAGGCACGATTTTCTGAAATCACTTTTGCCACCAGGTCTTCTGATCACAGGGAGCCCAGCACTGCTGATTACTCAAAAGGCCCCTGATGAAGACCCCTCCCCATGGCCCATTCCCCAAAGCCAGCTGACTGTGGCCTGACCCTCCTCTGTGACGGTGCCCCCTGAGGCATGATTTTCCTAAAGAAAACAAGCTCTCCATTCTGTGCCTGCCTCATTGAAAAACAAGATTGAAGAGCTTCCTCTTCCTGAGTCCCGTGCTCTGCATTCAGCTGCCTTACACCTGTTCCTTAGTCCAAAGTAGGGAATACAAACATAAGCCTTAGCTCTCTTAGAACTGCTCTCCATTTTTCCAACTCCATGAAAAACAATAACAAATATATCCAATATATATACATACATGTCCGTGTGTGTATCCACCACCCGTCTGTCTGTTTTCTCATACTGTGGTAGCTGCTGTGTTGCTGTGATGCTGGAAACTATGCTGCCAGTATTTGAAGCACCAGCAGGGTCACGCACGGTGGACAGGTTTCAGCAGAGCTTCCAGACAAGACAGACTAAGAAGAAAGGACTGGTGATCTACTTCTGAATATCAGCCAATGAAAACCCCATGGATCACAACAGAAATTGTCTGATATAGTGAGGGAAGACGAGCCCCCTAAGGTTCAAAAACACAGTGGCCGCAACAATGGACTTGAACATATCAATGATCATGAAGATGGCACAGGGCAGGGCAATGTTTTGTTCTGCTGTACATGGGGTCCAAGTCAGAGCCAGAGTGAACTCTAGGCAACTAACAACAACAAATATATAAACATATCCATACATATATATGCAGTCCTGGTGGTGAAGCGGTTAAGAGCTACAGCTGCTATCCAGAAGGCTGGCAATTCAAATCCACCAGCCACTCCTTGGAGACCCTATGGGGCAGCTCTACTCTGTCCTATAGGGTCGCTATGAGTCAGAATCGACTCCATGGCAATACTTCTTTGTTTTGTTTTTAAATATGCATATAAGCTCTTAACCACTGTACCACCAGGGTTCAAATATATATGTGTGTGTGTGTGTGTGTGTGTATGTGTGTATGTATAATATATATAGTTACGCGTCTCCTAACGTCCATGATATGTTCCGTGAAATAGGAGGTTGTGAGATTTGGACGTTAGAACAGCTTGGAGAATCTCTTTCTTTGTTTTTGAGGATTGTCAAGGCTGTGGAGTGTTGTTAGGTGCCATCGAGTCGATTTGGACTCATAACAACCCTACACACAATAGAAGGAAACACTGCCCGCCCGGTGCTGCACCATCCTCACAATTGTTATTCTTGAGCCCGTTGTTGCAGCCACTGTGAGCGAGACAAGCCTAAATGGAAAGCAAACGCATTCACTGATTTTCCACCTTAGTGTTGTTTAACAACCTTTTGTTTCACTTCTGAATCTATACTTTTCCTCTGCCTCTTTCTGCTGTTGTCACGTCCACAGGTTTTGCTACGTTTGGGAGCCGTGATGCCCTTCATGGTAATATTTTTGAAAAAAGACTGAACAGAGAGAGAACGCTACAACACTCAAGAGACATGCAATACATGAGACTGGATCCTGCTGCCTACTTTCTGGAACATACATTGTCATATGGTAAACTTTTTATTTGTAAGTCCATGCATAAGACTCGACACCACTGGATACTGGTATGCATAAGCATAGGCTTTTATTATGACTATCAAGACATATGTGTCATAGGTCATATATGTACAGTACCATAACACGCCTGGCAACACAATTGTTTTGTATACAAGAGACATGAGATACACGTGTTGCATGCAAGAAGCGGTTGTGTTCACTACATCTGGTTACATCCTCTACACCCCATTCTCCAGTCAGGATTTCTGAACTCTATTATAACCTCATGGGACCACCAACACATATGCAGCCAAACATTGCCTGGATGTATGTTATGTGGCAATTGACTGTATATGTTTGTCGTGGTCAGGTGCTGTTGAGTCAGTTCTGACACATAGCAACCCTGTTACAACAGGACGAAACACTGCCTGGTCCTGTGCCATCCTCACAATCGTTTCTATACTTAAGCCAGTTGTTGCAGCCACTGTGTCAATCCATCTCATTGGTGGTCTTCCTCTTTTTCTCTGACCCTCTGCTTTACCAGGTGTGGTGTCTTTCTCCAGACAACATGGCCAAAGTGATATGAAGTCTCACCATCCTTACTTCTAAGGAGCATTTTGGCTGTACTTCTTTTAAAACAGATTTGTCCATTCATTTGGCAGTCTAGGGTTTAGTCAATATTCTTCGCCAATACCATAATTCAAATGCATCAATTCTTCTACTGTCTTCCTTACTCATATTTGTTGTTGTTATGTGTGTGTGTGTGTGTGTGTGTGTAGAAACAGAGAGAGACCACTGACATGGAATATGTTCCTAACAGCTTAACCTTTTCGATTTATCAAATGATCATTGTTTATGCCAAATGATCATAGGCATCGTATTTCGTTAACTATAAACGATCTAATTAAATGTAAACAGTAGGCCTACAGGTTATAGAGTAAGAATTCTATGACTTTAAGCTTTTTAAAATAAAACATAATTTAATTTACTAAAATACTATTTCAAAGCCATATAAAAAGCATTTCATGGTCTCTCATAGAGTATTCGGTTCTAAACGTCATAGAGACAGTTACGAACTTTCCCCTTAGTAATTTCTGCATTATTATCATTAGAACAAAGCAGATGAAAAGCCAACCCTTAACCAAGGTCCTTACGTAGAACATTTTGGAGGCAATTTTATCAGTCTCTAAAAAAACTTTCATGGACTCTTAGGACACCTTAAATGACATGTGGCTGGAAAATCAATTCAGATCCTCTGATTTTACTGCCCTTTTTATCTGTAGCAAACAAAGGCTCTGGACAATCTGTTTTTCACCTTTCCACTGTCTTCAAGACTGGTGCACATTTGCTGAAATTTAACTACACTGCTGTCCATGTTGTCATTGTTGTTGCTAGCTGCTGCTTAGTTGACTCATGGCAACCCCATAAATAATAGAACAAAATGCTGCCTGATTCTACACCATCCTCAAGATCAGTTGTGGATCAGACTATTGTGATCCACAGGGTTTTTAGTGGATGATTTTTGGAAGTAGATCACCAGGCATTTCCTCCTAGACAGTCCTAGTCTGGAAGCCCTCCTGAAACCTGTTCAGCACCATAGCAACACTCTACCCATAAATTAGATGAAAAGCAACAACCTAGGGACAGATCATAAATGCCTCACCTGCTGATACAAGTAATCTTCCCCGAATAGGCATATGTGCACACAAACAGGCATACATATGCAGACAGACAAGTCAATACACCCCACTACCCCACCCTTAGTCAGCTCTGACCTTGTCACAAGATTCTCAGGAGTCAAATTAGCGGTATCCCACAGTTCTAAAAAATCTGCATTTTCTCAGAAAATACAAAGCACCACCAAACATCAAATTGTATTCCGTTTCTTTTAAATTTCAGAAAATTCCCCTCTTTCCATACAGTGAATAGATGAATTGGGGTACATCGTGGATTGAATTGTGTCCCCAAAACATATGTGTATCAATTTGGCTAGACCATGATTCCCAGGGTTGTGTGATTGTCCTCCATTTTTTCATCTGATGTGGTTTTCCTCTGTGGTGTAAATCCTGCCTCTATGATGTTAATGAGATGGGATAGGCAGCAGTTATGTTAATGAGGCAAGATTCAATCTACAAGATCAGATTGTGTTTGGAGCCAATTTCTTTTGGGATATAAAAGAGAGCAGAGAGACAGGGGGACCTCATACCATCAAGAAAGCAGTGCAGGGAGTAGAGTGCATCCTTTGAACCCAGGGTTCCTGTGAGCAGGAGCTCCTAATCCAGGGGAAGATTGATGAGAAGGACTTTCCTCCCGAGCCGACAGAGAGAAAATCCCTTCCCCTGGAGCTGATGCCCTGAAGTTGGACTTCTAACATACTTTACTGAGAAGAAATAAATTTCTTTTCATTAAAGCCATCCATTTGTGGTATTTCTGTTATAACTGTACTAGATAACTAAGACAGAGCACAACAAAGAGAACATTCTTCTTTTTATTTAAATTTTATTTCTAATTTGGAAAGGCAAGGATAAACAAAATGACCAATGGAAGAGAAGAAAGTTTAGAAACAGACCTCACATACACAGTTGTGTTATTTAAAACAGAGGCAATTCAGGGGGGCAGGGGCAGAAGTAGGAAAGGAGGGTCTTTTCAACAAATAAAATTGGGTCAGTGGACTTCTCACATGGAAAACCAAACGCATCTGAACACCACACACAAAAATCAATTCCTGACTAATGTATAGCTATAGTTGCCTTCATAAACAACTGCTTCCTTTGCCATGAGATCAGAACTGGATGATGCCCTGCTACCATTACTGAACATTTTAAAGAGTCTATAGAAGAATCCTGATCAATAGGGTGAATAATGCAGAACGGATTTTAAAATTTTCATGGAATCCAGACTTCCTAGAGCCATTGAGGCTCAGTGAACCCCCAAAACTATTGCCCTGAGATAATCTTTAAACAAATCTTAAACCAAAAATATACCTTGAAGTCTTCTTTAAACCAAATAATAAAAACCTACTGTCATCCAGTCAATTCTGACTCTTAGTGACCCTATAGGACAGAATAGAACTGCCCCCTTGAGTTTCCAAGGAGCCCCTGGTGGATTGGAACTGCTAACCTCTCGGTTAGCAGATGTAGCTCTTAACTACTATGCCACCAGGGTCTCCAACCAAATAATAGTTTACCTTAAATAGTAAAGAATATCTGCCTTGATCATTGTGCTCTTTTAAAGAACTATCTATTTGGGATCAAATTGACAACTGGAAAGGTTAGATAGGAAGCTTAAAGGGCAGTGAGTTTATGTTAATGGGGAGGAACAATTCAGAAAAGGAGGGTGAGAATGATTTCACAACTTGAAGATTATAACCAATGTCAGTAAGTAGTAGATGTAAATTTTCGAATTGGTGTATGCTTTGCTGTGTATATTTTCAACAACAAAAATAAATAAAATAATCAATTCCTGATGGATTTCTGATCTTATTGGGAAAGGAAAACAATACAGCTTTAAGAGGAAAATATAGTAGATTTCTGAGACCTTAGAGTGAGTGGGTAGGTTTCTTAAAGAGTACACAAATAAGTACTAACAATAGAATAAAAATTGATAAGTTGTTCTGTGTTAAAATTATGAAGTTCTTTTCATCCAAACACACCTTGAAAAGAGATAAAAGGCAAGACAAAGAGTTGGAAAAAGTATTCATAATACATATACCTGACATATCTTTACGTATCAGACTATATAAAGAATTTCTACAAAGCAATAAGAAAAAATATAGGCAACCCAAGGGAAAAAAAAATGCACGAAAGACTTGAATAGACACTTCACAAAACAGAATATCTCAATAATAAATATGCAAATGAAAAGGTGCTCAACTTTTTCAGTCAGCATATCTCTTATCCAGTGCTGCTATGACAGAAATACCACAGGTGGGTGGCTTGAATAAACAGAAATTTATTTTCTCACGATTTAGGAGGCTAGAAGTCTGAAATTAGGGTGCCTGCTCCAGGGGAAGACTTGCTTTCTCTGTCTGTTCTGGGAGAAGGTCCTCGTCTCTTCAGCTTCATTCCTTGGCTCCTTTGTGATGTTCGTGTGGCATGGCATCTCTCTTCCCCATCCTTGTTTGCTTGCTTGTTTAACCTCTTGTATATCTCAAAAGAGATCAACTGAAGACACACCCTACACTAATATGTCTCATTCACATTACAAAGAAAACCCGTTCCCAATGGGATTATAACCACTACAGGGGTTGGGATTTATGACACAGTTTCAGCGGACACAATTCAATCCAAAACAGCATGCAGTGGGGTTTAAGCCCTAGTGCCATAGCTCTGCACACTCGCCATAACGGCTAAGGTGAGAGAGACATGCACCCTGGTGTTGTCAAGGGTGTGGAGTGACTGGAACTCTCATACACTACTTGTGAGTGGGTAAACTGGCACGGCGACTTTGGAAAAACATCTAGCTGTTCCATGTAAACTAAACATTCACCTACACTCACGTACACTCTTGTTAGTTGCCATGGAAGTGGTTCCAATTCACGATGACAGAACTAAACACTGCCTGGTCCTGCGCCATCGTCACGCTCTTGGCTGTGTTTGAGTACATGTATTGGGCACTGTGTCAATCCATCTCACTGAGGACATTTATTTTTTCCAGTTGGAGTGAAGCTTACTCATTTTTCTTGGGTGTTCATAATATTTTTTTTTCTCCATCCTTGGAAATCTTAAAATGTGCTGGAATGGGTACAAGCATAGCTCTCTTTTCAGTTCTTATACAGATCGAACCTACCCATTTCTTGTCTATTTTTTCATCTCTGAAGAAATTTCTTCAGTAATTTATGTGATTATTGCTTTGTTCAAATTGCTCTGAACACCTCTTATCCTTAGGTAGACTCCTCCTTTTTTTTGAAATGAGAGAGAGAGCTTTACATATTCTCCCTTTACATCGCTCGGGGCTTTCCAAAGTCTATTCTACTCTTAACTGTCTTCTATTTGGATTATAATATCACATTTTTAGTTTTCTTATCTACTTTCCTTTTCATCTAAGCTATCATTTCCAGCCCTTGCTGCTACTGAGAAACTCACCTGCCCCAATTCTATCTGCAGACTTAACTTTTGGGGACCCCAACTCTACTCTAAAATGCACCCTTATGGGCCGCTCTTTACTTTCTGTTCAGTTGTATTGGGGGTATGGCTTCTTAATAGAGATGGGAAGAGGTATGGAGATGCAAAGTTAAGAGGACGCTGGATGCCTCACAAAGTCACCCTCCTAAGTACAGTGGACAGCACATTGATGGGTACAGCATTGACATTAGCATGACATGGGTGGTTTTAAGGCTGCCCTACGCCTTTGGAGACCTTGGAAAATCGCTCAAGCTTTCTAAGCCTCTGCTTTTTAATCTACAAAATGGGAATAATATGAATACCTATATGGTAGTGTTGTCATAAGCACTACCTGGAATGGTTCATATAAAAAACCTAGTTAGATACTTTTAGAATGTCACTTAGCTTGCTGATAAGTCTTTTGTGCTGGAAGCATGATGTGGAGAAAGAGAAAATTACCCTGATTTGCTTTAAATAGTTGTGCACTACTTTTCAGTGGCATGCCATCAGTCTCGTAAACGCCCAGGTTCTGGCAACAGAATGGCCATGTATCTTATTACCAGTACTACTGTGAGCTTGTTTCCATGGGTATGTTCATGGAATGTCAGGGGCTACATGAGGAGCTGGTCACCAGACACTATTTTAAACCACTCAAAGCACACATCTCAAAGAAAAATAGAAAACCAGAAACAACATGGAACCATGGAAAAAAGGGAAATATATGGGAACACAGATTACTAACACATGTACCCACTAATTGTGAAAATTGCTTTCAAGTGATAATTAATGCAAGGAAAACCAAAGTACTACTATTTGACATGGAATCCATGTGGATATTATCATCTTCATGACATTCTGTAAAACTTCAAAGGAGCAGAACAGAATCTCATTTTTCATAAGCAAATGCCAACTAGCACGCCACTTGAAAATAATACACATTATTTAAAAAGTAAAATAAAATACACATCAGAAACGGATGTGCCAATTTAAATAAAATTGTGTGAATCTATCAAATTTTAATATTCCAAAACCTTTCATAACTCTCTTATCCATGTTAGAATTCTCATCAATTTAAGTCTATTATAAATTTGGACCATTTTTGCTTTAATCAAACCAGTTGCCATCAAATGTATTCAGACCCATGGTGACCGTGTATGTTGTAGAGCACACCTGGGCTCCACAGAGTTTTCAAGGCTGCGACTTTCAGAAGCAGATCACCAGGCCTTTCTGCCAAGACACCTTTGGATAGGTTTGAACTGCCAACCTCCTGGGTAGTAGTCATATACTTAACCATTTGTGCCACGCAGGAACTCCCTTAAAATATATTATAAATCTTATTAAATAGACATAAAATGCTCTTCAGTGATATCATAACATTAATGAATTTTATGAAAGCTGGTATTGTGATGTCAAATGTTATATAACATAGGTATATTGTTGTTAAGTGTGGCTGAGTTGATTCCAATTCTCAGTGACTCTATGGGCAACAGAACACTGCCTAATCTTGAGCCTTCTTCAGAATCTTTGCTATGTTCGAGCCCGTTGTTCCAGCCACTGTATTAATCCATCATGTTAAGGGTCCACCTCTTTTTCAGTGACCTTCTACTTTACCAAGCATGATGTCCTTCTCCAGGAACTGGTCCCTCCTGATAACGTGTCCAAAGCATGTGAGATGAAGTCTCATCATCCTTGATTCTAAGGAGCATTCTGGTTGTACTTCTTCCAAGACAGATTTGTTCATTATTTTGTCAGTCCATGGTATAGTCAATATTCTTCACCGACACTGTGGTAATTCAAAGACATCAATTCTTTGTTGGTCTTCTTTATTCAATGTCCACTTTTGCATTCATATAAGAAGATTGAAAATATCATGGCTTGGGTCAGCCTCACCTTAGTCCTCAAAGAGACATCTTTCCTTTTTAACACTTTAAAGAGGAATTTTACAGCAGATTTGCCCAATGCAATATGTTGTTTTATTTCTTGACACCTGCTTCTATAGGTATTGATTGTGGACCCAAGTAAAATGAAATCTTGACACTTCAATCTTTTCTCTGTTTATTGTGATGTTACTTATTGGTCCAGTTGTGGGGATTTTTTTTTTTTTGGTATGTTATCGCTTCCAAAAAAAGAAAACCCAAATCCATTGCTGTCAAGTCGGTTCCGACTCATAGTGATCCTGTAAGACAGAATAGAATTCCCCCATAAGGTTCCCAAGGCTGTAAATCTTTACGGAAACAGACTGTCACATCTTTCTCCTGCATGTTGTTGTTGTCAGGTGCCTTTGAGTCAGTTCCAACTCATAGCGACTCCATGTACAACACAACGAAACACTGCCCAGTCCTGCACCATCCTCCTAATCTGTGTTATGCTTTAGCCCGTTGTTGCAGCCACTAGGTCAATCCATCTCACTGAGGGTCTTTCTCTTTTTTCCTGACCCTCTACTTTACCAAGCATGATGTTCTTCTCCAGGGACTATTCCCTCCTGATAACATGTCCAAAGCAAGTAAGATGAAGTCTCGCTATCCTTGTTTCTTCTAATGAGCATTCTGGTCGTACTTCTTCCAAGACAGATTTGTTGGTTTTTCTGGCAGTCCATGATGTATTCTATATTCTTCACCAACATCATAATTCAAAGGCATTGATTCTTCCACAGTCTTCCTTAGTCATTGTCCAACTTTCCCATGCACATGTGGCAAGTAAAAACGCCATGGCTTGGGTCAGGCACACCCTGTTCCTTAAAGTGACACCTTTGCTTTTAAACACTTTAAAGAGATCTTTTGTGGCAGATTCACCCAATCAAAGGTGTAGAGGTGCCAGCAATAACGCTATTATTAATGTAATGATTCTTTCAACTTCTCCCATCAAAACAAATTTTGCTTACCTGTGACTAATATTTTATGTGTGTTATGGGAAGGACACTGGGGTAATTATTCTTTGTTCTAGTTGTCATGTGCCTGCATTCTTCTAAGTCACCACCAGATGACAAACTTTTATCCTTGGCTGCACAACTCCAGTACAAGCCTTCCCATTTGGAGCTGTTTATCTAAAGAAAATTAATTCTGTATTGTTTAAATTTGACTTTTATGACTAATTCTCCATCATTACCAAGACTTAAAATATAATTCAGAGGCATTTTTCGAAATATCTTTAAATACCAATCTCAAATAGGAGCAGTTGGTTTTATAACACTTTAATAAGCTTTCTGAATGCCTGTCAGAAAATAGCTTTGACTTAAAATAATATTGCTTTTCTTATCTGAAGCCTCCTGTGAAGCTTGAACAAGGTATGGCGGTGCCTGCTCCTACCTGCGTGAAGAATTTTACAGCATGCTTCCAAATCATGCCCATAGCAAGAGTGATAGCCTCTCTTGTCATCAAACTCTTTAGAGATTTAAGATTTCTGAATTAAGATACCTCTGTCTGCTACAATTATTAACCCAAGCTAGGCAACCTGGTTCTGTTCTTTAACTGAACAACTCTCTTATTAGCTGTGTTACCATCTTAACCTCATTGTGCCTCAGAATTCTTATGTGTGAAAAGGACATCATAATAAATAAAAAAACGCCCATTGCTGTTGAGTCAATTCTGACTCATGGTGACTCCATGTGTTAAAGGACAGAAGTGCTCCACAGGGTTTTCTAGGCTGCGACCTTTCAGAAGCAGATCTCCAAGCCTTTCTTCCAAGGAGCCTCTGGGTGGGTTCAAACCACCAACTTATAGGTTAGCTGTTGAGTGTAAATCATTTGCACCACACAGGGACCCTGAGCATCATAATATTATCTATCTTAGCAAGTTTTTGGAAGAATTAAATGAGTAATACATGTAAAAGTAAAAGTAGCAAGCCCTCGATGAACTCACTGTTACCAATGTTATTATCAATATTGTATCAATATTACTATTACAACTATAAGTATTATATAATCTCATGCCAAGACATGGAATGTTCATTTTATTAATTTCATGATAACATATAATGAAAGGGAATTTAGGCAAAGATAAGATTTGTAGGTTGCATATAGCACTAAATTAGTAAAGAATATGTTGTTTTACATTTCTACAAAATATTTTCTTTGTTTTTTCTTTAGAGAAGGTGGAACAGTCTAATGAACCCTCATCTGAGCAGTTGATAGATACTCAATGAAATCACTGTTTCAATTTTAAGAAGCTGGAAACCATGCCTTTGGCCTGCAAAGCTCACCAGAGCTCTGCCTGCATCTTATTGCCTTGATTCCCATTCTGTCTCCTTTTGTTGTTTATCTGTCATAAATGAAAACCCTGGTGGAGTAGTGGTGAAGTGCTACAGCTGCTAATCAAAGGGTTGGCAGTTCGAATCTGCCAGGCGCTCCTTGGAAACTCTATAGGGCAGTTCTACTCTGTCCCACAGGGTCGCTGTGAGTCAGAATCGACTCGACAGCACTGGGTTTTCTATCATAAATAACCAAGGCTTCCTCTCCGGCACATGGAAGAAACAAACAATAACCAAACCCACCAAACCCAGTGCCGTCAAGTTGATTCTGACTCATAGCGACCCTATAGGACAGAGTAGAACTGCCCCCATAGAGTTTTCCAGGAGCGCCTGGCAGATTCAAACTGCTGACCCTTTGGTTAGCAGCCGTGGCACTTAATGACTACACCACCAGGGTTTCCTAAACAAACAATAAACATAGAATATTTCAAATTCTGTCTAGATCCAGTTTGAAATTTCCCCAAAGTTTTTTATTCTCTTTAAATAATAGCGTTTATCAGTCTTTGAAGCTGTGAGGAGGCGGAGGCCCAGCTGTAACACTCCACTGGAGACCTTGGCTGCTGGTGTTTCCTCAAAGCCCAGGCTCTGGGCAGCATCAGAAGGACAGCTCTGTGGACAGGACAAAGTCTGGTTTCAGAAGTCATGATGAGGTGCTCTGCCCTTGTCTCTTATATTTAACTTAAGTCTGAATAATTTGGTTCAGTTTGGGGTCGTTCTGTGCTTGCCCTTCCTCCTTAACAAATTAAAATGGAACATCCTGTTTATTTTCATGATGTGATTTTACTCTATGGAAATGTGAGCAGTTTTGAGTCCCTATCCAAGAATTTTTGTTTACAGACTATATTAAAAAAGAAAAGAAAACGGCAGGCACGTTGTTGTTGGGTGCCACCAAGTTGATTCCACAGAACTAAGTGCCCCATAGGGTTCTCTAGATCGCAATCTGTATGGGAACAGATCACCAGGTCCTTCTCTTATGGAGCCACTGGATGAGTTTGAACTGCCAACCTTTTGGTTAGCAGCCAAGCTCTTAACCAGTGTGCCACCAAGTCTCCTAAAACTTCCAATCAACAAGAGGCTCTAGAGCACAGAAGTCAAGAATGCGGAATTTAGAAGCAAACTTCCCATATTACTAGCAGGTGACCTTGTACAAACAACAATCTCTTCATGCCTTAGTTTCTTCCTCCACAAAATGAAAATAGCACAGCTACCAATCTCATAGATTTGGGCGGGGAAGGGATTAAATGTGTCAACATATAGAAGGTATTTGGAAGAGTGCCTGGCACATGGTAAGTGCTATGTTAGCCATTACTGTTATTTGAGAGAGTTTGCTCTGCTACAAATTGGTTCTGTCCCAGAGAGGACTTACCTTTGAACTTATTAAGGTGAATAGGTAAGCCCAGGAGCACCTAATCAGGAAGCAATGTTATTCAAATTCAGAAAGTTGACAGCCCTAGACTTTGACTCTTCCTCCTGTATTTCATGACATGGAATTCTAACATGAGTACAGGAATTTCAGTAGAAGGAAATTTCTTTGCTAAATAAAATGTTTACAGGTTTCCTGGTGGCCCACATCTGGGTGAAGGGAGGAGAGACTTCCATCTGAGGGTTATTTATTTATTTATTTAGTCCCTGAAAGCCAGAATCTACAGGTATGTTTAGGAAGAATAGACAGCTTAACAATATTGAATCATCAAATTCATGAATACGTTCTACCTCTTTATTACTTTTTTTACATTCTGTAAAAACTTCCTTTTTTTTAACTTTCTGTTCTTAATTTCTATCAATAAAGTTTTGTAATTTTTACTATAGAGATCTTACTTTTGTTAGATTCATTCCCAGTCATTTAATTTTTTTTTATTTTACTGTGTATTAGGTGAAAGTTTACAGTGCAAGTTAGATTCTATTCAAAAATGTATACACAAATTGTTTTGTGACATTGGTTGCAATCCCTGCAATGTGTCAGCACCTTCCCCCTTTCCCTTTCCATCCTCGGTTCACTGGGCCATTCATCCAGGTTTCATGTTCCTTCACGCCTTCTCATCTTTGCTTTTGGGCAGGTGTTGCCCATTTGGTGTCATACTAGATTGAACTAAGAAGCACATTCCTCACGTGTGTTATTGTTTGTTTTACAGGCCTGTCTAATCTTTGGCTGAACGGTGACCTTCAAAAGTGGCTTCAGTACTGAGTTAGCAGAGTGTCTGGTGGCCATAGTATTGGGGGTTCTTCCAGTCTCTATCAGGCCAGTAAGTCTGGTTTTATTTTGTGAATTTGAGTTTTGTTCTTGTTCTTCTCAGCTCAGGCAAGTGGAGGTTGCGGTTCATGTGTCCATTAGTCCTTGAGACTAATATTTTCCTTGTGTCTTCCGTTTTCTTCATCTACTTTGCTCCGAATGTGATGGCACCCATAGATGTATCTTAGATGGCCACTCACAAGTTTTTAAGACCCCAGATGCTACTCACCAAAGTGAGATATAGAATATTTTCTTTATGAACTATGTTATGCCAATTGACCTAGATGCCCCCAAGACCATGGTCCCCAGGCCTCAGTCACAGTAACTCAGTCTCTCAAGGTGTTTGAATGTGCCTAGGAAGCTTCTATGGCCTTGCTTTGGTCAAATTATGATGACTTCCCCTATATTGTGTGTTGTCTTTCCATTCACCAAAGTTAACACTTGTCTACTATCTAGTTGGGGCCCTGGTGGCACGGTGGTTAGGAGCTTGGCTGCTAACCAATAAAAGGTTGTCAGAGTCCTCCAGCTGCTCCTTGGAAACCTTATGGGGCAGTTGTATTCTGTCCTGTGGGGTCACTATGTGTAGGAATCGACTCAACACCAATGAGTTTGGTTTTGGGAGACTAATTAGTGACTTCCGCTCTCCATCCCTCCACTCCCTCATAAGCATCAAACTTTTGTGTGTGCGTGTGTATTGTGTGTAAACTTTTTCTTGAGTTTTTATAATAGTGGTCTTATACAATATTTGTTCTTTTGTGATTGACTTACATAATGCCCTCCAGATTCATTCATGTTGCGAGATATCTCTTGAATATATCGTTGTTCTTTATCATTGTGTAGCTTTCCATTGTGTGTATGTACCATGGTTTATCAATCATGATGGGCAGTTAGGTTGCTTCCATCTTTTTCTGTTATGAATAGTGCACAATGAGCATGGGTGTGCATATGACTACCTGTGTGCTGCCTCTTATTACTCTAGTATATATTCCTAGGAGTGGGATTGCTAGATCTTACGGCATTTCTATTTCTAGTTTTTTAGGGAGGTGCCGTATCATTTTCCATAGTGGTTGTACCATTTTCATTCCCACTAGCAGTGCATAAGAGTTCCAAATTCTTTGTAACCTCTCCAACACCTGTTATTTTCTGTTTTTTTTTTTTTTTTTTTGAGTAGTGCCAGTAATGTAGGGGTGAGAGGGTACCTCATTGTGGTTTTGATTTGCATTTCTCTAATGGCTAATGGGTTTTTGTTTTTGCTTTTGTTTTTTAATGGCTAATGATCGCGAGCATTTCCTCATGTGTCTGCTGGCCATCTGAACGTCTTCTTTGGTGAAGTGTCTGTTCATATCCTTTGCCCATTTTTTAAATGGATTATTTGTCTTTTTGTTTTTGACATGTTGAAGTATTCTGTAAATTTTAGAGATTAGACCCTTGTTGGGTATGTCATAGCCAAAAAAATTTTTCCCAGTCAGTAGGTTCTTTTTTTACTCTTTTGGTGAAGTCTTTTGATGAGCATAAGTGTTTAACTTTTAGGAGCTCTCAGGTATCTAGTTTAATTTCTGGTGTTTGTGCATTGTTGGAAACCCTGGTGGTGTAGTGGTTAAGTGCTACAGCTGCTAACCAAAGGATCGGCAGTTCGAATTCGCCAGGCACTCCTTGGAAACTCTGTGGGGCAGTTCTATTCTGTCCTATAGGGTCGCTATGAGTCGGAATCTACTCAATGGCACTGGGTTTGGTTTTGGTTTGGTGCATTGTTAGTCACAGTTTGTATTGTATTCGTGCCATGTGTTAGGGCCCTGAGCATTGTCCCTGTTTTTCCTTCTATTATCTTTATCATTTTATGTCTTTGATCCATTTTGAGTTAGTGTTTATGTATCATGTGAGGTATGGGTCCTGTTTCTTTCTTTTTTTTTTTTTTTTACAGAGGGACATCCAGTTTTGCCTGCACCATTTGTTAAAAAGACTGTCTTTCCCCCGTTTAATGGACTTTTGTCCTTTGTTGAAGATCAGCTGATCATAGGTGGATATATTCACACCTGGGCTCTTGGTTCCATTCCATTAGTATATGTGTTTGCCTTGTATCAGTACCAGGCTGTTTTGACTACTATGGCTGTGTAGTAGGTTCTGAGATCAGGTAGTGTGAAGTCTCCTACTTTGTTCTTTTTCTTCAATAATGCTTTGCTTATCCAGGGCCTCTTTTCTTTCCATATAAAGTTGGTGATTAGTTTTTCCATCTCATTAAAGAATGTTGTTGGTATTTTGATCAGTATTGTATTATACCCGTAGACAGCTTTGGGTAGGATTGACATTTTCACAATGTTGAGTCTTCCCATTCATGAGCATGGTATGTTTTTCCATTTACATAATACTCTTTTGGTTTCTTGCAATAGTGCTTTGTATATTTCTTTATAAAGACCTTTTACTTTTCTGGTTAGATTTATTCCTAAGTATTTTATCTTTTTAGGAGCTGTTATAAATGGTATTGTTTTCATGATATGCTTTTCAAAACTCTCTTTGTTGGTGTATAGGAATCCAAGTGCTTTTTGTATGTTAATCTTCTATTCTGCTATTCTGATGAATCTTTCTGTTAGTTCCAGCAGTTTTCTTATGGAATCTTTCAGTTTCTCTTTGTATGGGATCATATCATCTGTGAATAGGGATAATTTTACTTCTTTTCCAATTGGATGCTTTCTATTTCTCTTTCTTGCCTTGTAGCTCTAGCTAGAACTTCTAGCACAATGTTAAATAGGAATGGTGATAAAGAATATCCTTGTCTTGTTCCCATTCTCAGAGGCAATGTTTTCAGTCTCCTGTTTCTGATGAGAATGATGTTGGCTGTTGGTTTTGTATAAATGACCTTTATTACACTGACGAATTTCCTTCCTATTCCTATTTATTGAGAGTTTTTTTTTTTTTTTTTAATCAGGAATGGGTGTTGGACTTTATCAAATGCCTTTTCTGCATCAATTGAGGTGATCATGTGATTCTTTTATTTTGTCCTATTTACGTGGTGGATTACACTGATTGATTTTCTTATTTTGAACTACCCTTGTATATCTAGTATGAATCCCAGTTGGTAGTGGTGTGTTATTCTTTTGAGATGATGTTGAGTTCTATGGGCTAGAATTTTGTTGAGAATTTTTGCATCTACATTAATGAGAGATAGTCATCTATAAGTTTCTTATTTGTGGTGTCTTTGCTTGGCTTTGATATCAGGTTTATGCTAGCTTCATAGAATGAATTTGGGAATATTCTTTCCTTTTCTATGCTCTGAAATAGTTTGAGTAGTACTGGTGTTGGTTCTTCTCTGAATGTTTCATAGAATTCTCCAGGGAAGCCATCTGGGCAGATTTTTTTTTTTTTTGAGAGTTTTTTATTACTTCTTTGATCTCTTCACTAGTTATGGGTCTGTTCTGATTTTCTATATCAGCTTGTGTTAATTTAGGTAGGTAGCGTGTTTCAAGATATTTGTCCATTTCCTCTAGGTTCTGACATTTGCGGGTAGTCATATATTTTTTCATGTCTTTTAAATAGTATCATTTTCAAAGTTTCAGTGTTATTGATACATATGTAAAATTGGTTTTGTATGTTGACATTTCCCTCATGAGTCTGTCACTTTGTCATACTGTGGGGGCTTCTGAGTTGCTAAGATGCACTGAACACTAAAGACCAAAGACCAGACAAGTTGTGGAATGACATCAAGGACACCATAAATGAAGAAAGCAAAGGTCAATAAAAATACAGGCAGCAAAGAAAACACCAAAATGGTTGTCAGAAGAGACTCTGAAACTTGCTCTTGAATGTTAAGTAGCTAAAGCAAAAGAAAGAAATGATGAAGTAAAAAACTGAACAGAAGGTTCCAAAGGGCAGCTATAGGAGACAAAGTAAAGTATTATGATGACATGTGCAAAGACCTGGAGGTAGAAAACCAAAAGGGATGAACACGCTCAGCATTTTACAAAGAACTGAAAAAAAAAATTTAAGCCTCGAGTTGTAATAGTGAAGGATTCCATGGGGAAAATACTAAATGACACAGGAGGCATCAAAAGAAGATGGAAGGAATACACTACACAGTCATTATACCAAAAAGAATTGGTCAACATTTAATCATTTCAAGAGGTGTCATATGATCAGGAACCAATGGTACTGAAGGAGGAAGTCCAATCTGCACTGAAGGCATTGGTGAAAAACAAGGCTCCAAGAATTGATGGAGTATCAGTTGAGATGTTTCAACAAAATATTGAACAATGCAGGAAGCATCAAAAGAAGATGGGAGGAATATACAGAGTCCCTACGCCAAAAAAAAAATGGTTGATGTTCAACCATTTTAGCAGGTAGCACATGATCAGGAACTGATGACACTGAAGAAAGAAGTTCAAACTGCACTGAAGGCATTGGCAAAAAAAAAAAAAAAAAAAAAACAGGCTCCAGGAATTAACAGAATACCAACTGAAATGTTTAGACAAAAGGATGCAGCACTAGAAGCGCTCAGTCGTCTATGCCAAGAAATTTGGAAGACAGCTACCTGCCCAACCTACTGGAAGAGGTCCTTATTTATGCTTATTCCAGAGAAAGGTGATTCAGCAGAATGTGGAAATTATTGAACAATGTCATTAATATCACACTCAAGTAAAATTTTGCTAATGATCATTCAAAAATGGATGCAGCACTGTATCAACAGGGAACTGCCAGAAATTCAAGCTGGATTTAGACGAGGACCTGGAATCAGGGATATCATAGCTGATGTCAGATAGATCCTGGCTGAAAGAGAATACCAGAAAGATGTTTGCATGTGTTTTATTGACTATGAAAGGCATTTGACTGTGGGGATCATAACAAATTATGGATAGCATTGCAAAGAATGCAAATTCCAGAACAAGTAATTGTACCCATGAGGAACCTTTACATAGATCAAGAGGCAGCAATTGAAATGGAACAAGAGGATACTGTGTAGTTTAAAGTCAGGGAAGATGTGTGTCAGGGTTGTATCCTTTCACCATACTTATTCAATCTGTATGCTGAGCAAGTTGTCTGAGAAGCTGAACTATTTGAAGAACAGGGAGTCAGGATTGAAGGAAGACTCATTAACAGCTGTGATACGCAGATGACAAAATCTTGCTTGCTGAAAGTGAAAAGAACTGAAGTACTTATTGTGAAGATCAAAAACCACAGCCCTCAGTATGGATTATACCTCAACATAAAGAAAACAAAAATCCTCACAACTGGACCAATAAGCAACATCATGATAAAAGGAGAAAATATTAAAGTTGTCAGGGATTTCATTTTACTTGGATCTACAATCAACACCCATGGAAGCAGCAGTCAAGGGATCAAAAGTCACATTGCATAAGACTTCTTTGAAGTGTTGAAAAGTAAAGATGTCACCTTGAAGACTAAGGTGCACCTGACCCAAGCCATGGTGTTTTCAATCATTTTATATGCATGCAAAAGCTGGATGATGAATAAGGAAGACTGAAGAAGAATTGATGCCTTTGAATTGTGGTGTTGGCGAAGAATATTGAATATACCATGGACTGCCAAAAGAAGGAATAAAATCTCTTTTGGGAGAGGTACAGCCAGAAGGCTTCTTAGAGGCAAGGATGGTGAGACTTTGTCTCAAGTGCTCTGGACATGCTATCAGGAGGGACAAGTCCTTGGAGAAGGACCAGTCCCTGGAGACCAGTCCCTTGGTAAAGTAGAGGATTAGTGAAAAAGAGGAAGACCCTCAATGGGATGGATTGACACAGTGGCCGCAACAATGGGCTTGAGCATAACAATGATTGTGAGAATGGTGCTGAATTGGGCAATGTTTCATTCTGTTGTACTTAGGGTCGCTATGAGTCAGAACTAACTCAATAACATCTAACAACAATAACAGGTTGACTGTCTCCAGTGTCCTTATTCACTTGTTATTAATTCTAATAATTTTTCTTTCTCATTTTTATAATTATATTTTTGTTTTCTTCCCTTTTTCCAATGCCTAGGACTTCCAATGTAATTTTGAGAGATTTTCAATTCCTTTAAAAAAAAAAAAAGGTATTCTGTTTTAACACAAACAGGATAAAAGGAGGCTTGTTTATTTTATACGATCTGACAATATGGGCTTTATTTCATTTATAAACCAAAACCAAACCAAACTCAGTGCCGTTGAGTCGATTCTGACTCATAGTGACCCTATAGGACAGGCTAAAACTGCCCCATAGATTTTCCAAGGAGAGCCTGGCAGATTCGAACTGCCGATCCTTTGATTAGCAGCCGTAGCACTTAACCACTACGCCACCAGGGTTTAATTCATATTCCTTGAAATTACTGATATATTTGGATTGAAATTTGACATCTTACTATTCATTTATTTTTCCCTCCCTGTCCCTCCTCTCCCTCATGACCATCAAAGATTGTTTCTTTTTGTGTGGAAATTATCTGAGAGTTTTTATAACAGTGGTCTTCTACTCTATTTGCCCTTTTGTGATTAACTTATTTCACTCAGCATAATGCCCTCCAGATTCATCCATATCGTGAGATGTTTTGCAGATTCATCATCATTCTTTACTGTTGCACAGTGTTCCATGTTATGTATGTATTGTAGTTTGTTTATCCATTCATCTGTTGATGGGGACTTAAATTGTTTCCATCTTTTAGCTATTGTGAATAATGCTACAGTGAACATGGGCGTGCATATCTATTTGTGTGACAGTTCTTATTTTTTGAAGATATATTCCTGAAGTGAAGTTGCTGTATTATATGGTATTTGTATTTCTTGCTTTTTAAGGAAGTGCCGTATTGTTTTCCAAAATGGTCGTACCATTTTCTATTCCCGCCGTCTATGCATAAGAATTCCAATCTGCCCACAGCCTCTTCAACATTTGTTATTTTCTGTCCTTTTGATTTGTGACAGTAACGTCAGGGTGAGATGGTATCTCACTATAGTATTGATTTGAATGTCTCTAATGACTTTTTTTTAATGACTAGTGCCCCCATGCATCTGTCAGTTTATCATACTGTGGGGGCTTCCATGTTGCTGCGATGCTGGAAGCTATGCCACTGGTATTCAAATACCAGCAGGGTCATCCACGGCAGACGGGTTTCAGCTGAACTTCTAGACTGACAGACTAGGAAGAAGGATCCAGTGGTCTACTTCTGAAAAGAATTAGCCAGAGAAAATCTTATGAATAACTGGAGAACATCGTCTGATATAGTGCCAGAAGATGAGCCCCTCAGCCTTTCGATTGGAAGGCACTCGAAACACAACTGCGGAAGAACTGCCTCCTCAAAGTATAGTTGACCTTAAAGACATGGATGGAGTCAAGCTTTCAGGACCTTCATTTGCTGATGTGGCATGAGTCAAAATGAGAAGAAACAGCTGCAAACATTCATTAATAATTGAAACCAGGAATGTACAAAGTATGAATCTAGGAAAAATGGATATCATCAAAAATGAAATGGAATGCATAAACATCAACATCCTAGGCATTAGTGAGCTGAAATGGACTGGTATTGGCCATTTTGAATCAGACAATCATATGGTCTATTATGCCGGGAATGATAATATTGAAGAGGAATGGTGCTGTGTTCATGGTCAAAAAGAACATTTCACGATCTATCCTGAAGTACAACCCTGTCAGTAATAGGATAATATCCATACACCTACAAGGAAAACCAATTAATATGACTACTATTCAAATTTACACACCAACCCCTAAGGCCAAAGATGAAGAAACTGAAGATTTTTACCAACTTCTGCAGTCTGAAATTGATAAAACAAGCAAACAGCTTGCATTGATAATTACTGGTGATTGGAATGCAAAAGTTGGAAACAGAAAAGAAGGATCTGTAGTTGGAAAATATGGCCTCTGGTGATAGAAACAAGGCCAGAGATCACGTGAAAGAATTTTTCAAGACCAACGACTGGTGTGAGGATGGCGCAGGACCAGGCAGTGTTTCATTCTGTTGTACTATGAGTTGGAAGCTATGAGTAGCTATGAGTTGGAACTGACTCAATGGCACCTAGCAACAACAATGGTTAGTGATTGTGAGCATTTCTTCTTGTGCCTGTTAGCCACCTGCATGTCTTCTTTGATGGCTTGTCTGTTCATATCCATTGCCCATTTTTTAATTTGCCATTTGTTTTCAAATTATCTCACTTTTTTCCAGTCTTCTTTTTCATATATTAAGCTTTCTTATTTCATTTTTTAAAATTCTATTGCTTTATAAACATTGTTTATACTATTATGCACTGTTTATTATTTTTTTAGTGACCACCCTAGTCAATAAAAAAAAAAAAAGATGACTTAATACCATCTAATGGAAATTGTTACCTTTACCAGTTGCAGACAATGATGGGACAATGGAATAGTTTGATTAAGTAATTCTGTCTTCTACTTAAAAAAAAAATTAATTCAGTTTAATTTTACATGTATATAAAATCATAAAAGCTATGATATTTGTTGTTTTGTTTGGTCAGCATTTACTTATATGTATTTTATATATTTATCCTTTTCTCTGCTGTTTGTTTTTTCCTACATTTCTGTTTCCTTCTGTTTTCATTTCCCTGCAGTTTTTTTTTAATGTTGATATTTTAATACTGTTTTTTGTAATCGTTTATGTCTGTTACTATGTTTAAAAAATATTTCACTTTAATTTTGATGGAAATAGAAGTGTAAGCTATTAGTTAATGTCTTTCATTATTTTCTTATGTTGTTGTTTTTAGGTGCCATCAAGATGGTTCTGACTCATAGTGACTCTATGTGCAATGGAATTAAACATTGCTCCATCCTGTGCCAGCCTCACTACAGGTGCTATGTTTGAGTCTGTTATTGCAGCCACTGTGTCAGTCCATCTAGTTGAGGGTCTTCCTCATTTTCTCTGACCCTCTACTTTACCCAACATGATGTTCTTCTCCAGGAGTTGATCCCTCCTGACAACATGTCCAAAGTATGTGAGACATAGTCTCACCATCCTCATTTCTAAGAAGCTTTCCTGCTGTATTTCTTCCAAGACAGTTCTGTTCTTTCTTCTGCCACTCCATGGTATATTCAATTTTCTTCACCAACTCCATAATTCTCATAATTTCTTACAGATTCCATCATTTTAGTAAAAACTCAATGGTTAATCTTTGTTCATCTGAAGGTAATATGTTTCCCCCTTCTCTGGGTGCATTTAAGGATTCTCTCTCTCTTATTTTTTTTTGTTTTTTTATTACTCTTCTTTATATTTAACCATCTTGGTGCATATAGAACTTCTTGAACCTGTGATTTTATTAGCTTTTGAAAATTCTTAGGCATTATAACTTTAACTATCAATTCTGCCTCATTCTGTCTCTCCTCTCCTTCTGGTATTCCAACTACACCTACGTTAGACTTTTCCACTATGTCCCGCATGCCTTTTATGTTCTTTTCTAATTGCCCATCTTTTTTGTTGTTGTTGTTCTCAGCTTTTGTATTGATACTCTCTTTTCAATTGGCCTATCCTTCAATTTACTAATTCTTTCTTCTTCTGGTCTAATTTTCATTACATCCATTTATTGACTATTTTTCGCTTATAGAAAATCCACATGATTTTTTTTATTGTTGTTGTTTTTAGGTTCCAGTTCTCTGGTAAACATGCTACATATTTATATTTTTTAATATATTTTACCTCTGGTTTTACTAAAAAAGATAAATAAACATAGTTATTTTGAGGTTTGTGTCTGCTAATTCTGAAATCTGAATCACCTGTTCATGTGTTTCTATTTTCTTTATTTTTTCTCTCGAGTTTTAATAATTCAGTCCTGTCTGTTAGCATGACTACTGATATTTGATTTTTGTGTGACATTGTGTGTAACAAATCATCATGGCACACAATTACAAATCTTCTAGATAGCTTCCACTCTGTTCTCTAGCCAAAAAGAGCAGGAGATAGTCATCTTAACCCAACAAACAACCAAGACTGTGTGAGTTAGAGTTACACTTTTGCAAGGCTCTTTCTGCTTTAACCCAGTTTTTTAAGGCCTAGCCCTTCAGGAATTTCTGGTGATATCCTGGGATGCAGACCACAGCCCCTTCCCACTGGTGGATATTGACTGGTGGATATCTGTACTGCCAGACCGTGAACAACTACGCTCCAATTGTTGGTGACATTCTGCTTAGATTATTAGCCCCTGATCTGTGTATCTTTTGAGATGGAGGGGAAAACAGGTCAAGCATCAGGTTCAGTTTTCTGTTCCTTTATTCTTTTTAGGATCCTCACCCCAAGGGGAGCCCTGGTGGTACAGTGGTTAAGAGCTACACTTGCTAACCAAAACGTTAGCAGTTCAAATCCACCAGCTGCTCCTTGAAAGCCCTATGGGCCTACTCTGTCCCACAGGATTTCTATGAGTCAGAACCAACTAGATGGAAATTTTTTTGGAGGGGAGGAGATCAGGACAAGTATCTCTATTATTATTTCTTTTCTCTCTCTCAAACCCCACAGAATTGTCAGGAATTTTGTTTCTTTCTTCGTTTTTTATTTGGAACCTTCTGTCAAAACAGCCTGAATTCTCAGAAACATCTTGGGCACTACAATTGGCAAATACCCTGAGGAAAACTGGTTGTGAAATGCGAGCTTATTTCTCTGTGGTAATCTCTCAAGTCCTGGCTGACTCAGAAATTCTTCTTCCAAATAGATGGTTTTGTATTTTATCTGGTTTTCCTACTTGTTCTCCATGGAAATTGTGGTCTACTACACGCCTCTCCATCTAAGTTAGACTTGGAAGTCCCAGTCTTTGTTTTTCTTTTTTTTTAATTTTAGGCACTTACATGGTGAAACTGAGAATTGGGACACAAAGAGAAAATAATGTTATCTCTACATGAAAATATGAACAATTGCAAATTCGCTTTAGTGAATATATCCTTTTGTACTTAGACATTTATCTTTTTTTAGAGTTTCTGTTAAATGCTAGAGTAGAAAGGCATGTAGCATATGACTGCTATTATAACACTTGTCTCTTGTAGTTAAGCTTCTTGCCTCCACATAAATAGTATGTGCAGTTTTTGCACTTATTATGCAAGTTGAATTTTAAATTTTGTAATTCATTTTACAAAGTATATTGCTTTCAAGAAATGAACATACATAATATTGAACCAAGCTCCCAAAAGGTTGTTAACTGAGCATAAAACTTCAAAGATAAAGTCCCAAGAATCAATGAATGTTAAGTAAATTTAGAATATAGAATCGGACTTATGCATTAGTTTCAATGTAACTAATTGATGCACATTTTTAAACAGCATATCAATTAGTTAAAACTGAGTACTTTTTTAGAATGGAAGACTGAATGAGTTCAATATTGATGAAGAATATTTTCATATATAAAGTTCAGTTTCTCCCCCAAGATACTATTCAGACTATGAAATCGGGTGCAAGAGGCTGTCTGTTTATAAGAAAAGCCATAAAGATCATAATGTATAAACATAATACACATACTATGTGGCTAGTTTTCAATGTGTTATAGTGAGAAACTTTAGTTATAGTATTGTCTTCTGCTGGGTTCTCTAGAGAAGCAAAACCAGGGCAGCCTATAAATACATACACAGAGAGATTTATATAAAGGAAACCGTTCATGTGGTTGTAGAGGCTGGGAAGTCCCAAGTTTGTAAATCAGGCTGGAGGTGTCTCCTGACTCATGTAGCTGCAAGTGCTGGAGAATCCCAGATCAGAAGGTCAAATAGCAGACTTCTGGCTCACAAGCTATTGAGACCAATCAATCCCAAAATCAGCAGGTAAAATGGCAGGTAAACTGGTAGCTCAAGTCCCAAGAACCACAGGTTAGATGAACAGGAGCCAGCTGCAGGATCCAGAGTGAGCAATAGCCAAGGAGCCTTCTATAAAGTCCACCTAAAATGGATGCAAGCCACGCCTCCAAGGAAACTCCCTTTCAACTGATTGACTGCTCACACAGATCTCACAATGGGGGTGATCACATTATATCATACCTCATTAAGTAGGTGATTACATCGTTAAAAACTTGCCCAGCTATATCACAACCACCAAACCACTGAGGATCATGGCCCAGGCAAGTTGATACACAGCTTTAACCATCATGGTCCACCCCTTGACAACTTGGCACCTGTACACATCTCCTTAAACCATATATAATCTCTGCATAAAGACAAGTATGAAGTTATACTTGCACCTAACATGATACAACTAGCACATGTACAACCGGAAAGGAACAATCCACAATCCACAAAGTTCCACAATCAGGATCATCTCTATTTTCTTGGGGGGATGAGTGGTCAGAGACCTCCCAAATTCCGCAACACCCATTCAAAAAAACCAAACCCGGTGCCATCAAGTCAATTCCAACTCATAGCGACCCTATAGGACAGAGTAGAACTGCCCCATGGCAATCCATTAGCATCAGGAAATCACTAAATTAAAAACCCAGAGGCAACCAGTTACATGGGCAGCAGAAACTCACCTGAGTGAAGGGACAGTTTGTAGTTCATCAGTGAGGAATCTGGAGGAAGAAATGAGGCTCTAATTTCTAGTAGAATCTAAAGGAATTCTGTCCAATAGACACGTAATGTAATTATAAATATGTAATTTTGAATTTTCTAGTAGTCAAATTTAAAAAGTTAAAAAACAGAAATGTGTAGAATTAATTGTAATAATATACTTTATTTAACCAAATATATCCAGAATATTTGCGTTTCAACATGAAAGCAATCAATAAGAATTTAAAAAATTGATATATTTTACATAATTTTTTATACCAAGTTTTTGAAATGTAGTATGTATTTCACACTTAAAGAGTATCTGAATTTGGACTAGTTACATTTTCAAGTGCTCAATAAAACCCAAAAAACCAAACCCTCTGCCACTGAGTCGATTCCAATTCACCGCGATCCTGTAGGACAGGGTAGAACTGCCCCATACGGTTTACAAGGTTGTAAATCTTTATGGAGGTGGGCTGCCACATCTTTCTCCCACAGAGCAGCTGGTGGGTTTGAATAGCCGAACTTTTGGTTAGCAGCCAAGCACTTAACCACTTCCCCACTAGGGCTCGATAGACACGTGTTACAGGAGAGCATACATTTAAAGACACAGAAAATTTATTTTTCAAATTATCATTGGCTTTTTTGGGTACAATCGAGTTGTTTCGACTCACAGCAACCCAGTGTGTCAGAGTAGAAACTGTCCCATAGGTTATTCTAGGCTGTAATCTTTACAGGAGCAGAGCATCAGGTCTTTCTCCCTCAGAGCCAACGGGTAGGTGCAAACTGCAAACCTTTCAATTAGCAGCTGAAACCTTAATCATTAGTACCACCAGAATTATAAGTGTCTATAAATTTCAGCCTCTACAGAAAAAAAAACAAACTAGTGCCTGTAGCCAGGAATCACGATTAAAAAATCCGTATCCTCTTTTTTATAGTTTTATCAAGCATGTTCATTTTCTGATTAATAATTTTAATAAACGAAGTTATGTAGATATTTAAATATTTGGATTTAAATATACAAAAATAACATTTTTTAGAAAGATAAATACATACCTAATAAAAAAAAAAGTCACCAGTCAAGTTGATTCTGACTTGTGGCAACCTCATACGTGTCAGAGTAGAACTGTGCTCCACAGGATTTCTGATGAGTTGAATGGTAATGAAACAATGCCATCGTCATTGTTAGGTGCCACCGTGCCCTGGAGTCGATTTCAATGCATAGCAAGCCCACGTGAAGAGTAGAATTGCCCCACAGGGTTTCCTAGGCCGTAATCTTTACAGGAGCAGATCACCAGGTCTTTCGCCCATGGAGCCAATGGTGGGTTCAAACCACCAACCTTTCAGTTAGCAGCCGAGCACTTAACTCTTGCACCACCAGACCTCCTTAATGAATGAATAAACAGTATATGTTAAATTAAGTGTCTTTAAACAGAAATATACATAAAACAAGGTTGTGTATCGATCACTTGATGAAAATGTTGTGACCAGAGGCTTGCAGGAAACTAATGCTCTATTTCCGCTGGAGCAGCGGTTCAGTATCCACTAATTCAGTATTTGCAGTGACTTTATAGAACATAATACTGTGAATAATGAGTAATGAGTACACATAAATTGACTTTGCAAATAATTATGCTGGCACCCGTGTTTTCAGTATATTTGGGGATACGTGACTAGAAAGTTGTTGTTGTTGTTGGTTGTTCTTAGGTGCTGTCAATTTGGTTCCAACTCATAGCAACCCTATATACAACAGAACAAAACACTGCCCGGTCCTTGCCATCCTCATGACCCTTGCTATGCTTGAGCCCATTGTTGTAGCCACTGTGTCAACTCATGGTGTTGAGGGTCTTCCTCTTTCACTGGCTCTCTACTTTACCGAGCATGATGTCCTTCTCCAGGGACTGGTCCCTCCTGATAACATGGCCAAAGTTTGTAAGACGATGTCTTGTCACCCTTGCTTCTAAAGAGCATTTTAGCTGTTCTTCTTGCAAGACAGATTTGTTCATTCTTTTGACAAACTGTGGTACCGTATATTCAATATTCTTGGCCAACACCACAACTCAAAGGCATCAATTCTTCTTTGGTTTTCCTTATTCATTGTCAAACTTTCACATGCATATGAGGTGATTTAAAACACCACAGCCTGGGTTAGGCACACCTCAGTCCTCAAAGTGACATCTTTTCTTTTTAACACTTTAAAGAGGTCTTTCACAGCAGATTTGCCCAATAAAATGTCATTTGATTTCTTGAGTAGAAAGTAGTCACATTTATTTTTAACAAGTTAGTGCTGAATACCTTGGCCCCCTTTCCTCTCCCGTCGTCTTACAGACGCAGCATCTTAAATACCCTCAATATTGAGACCACTATAAACAATATATTTGAAAAGGGTGCTGGCCTCAGCTTTATTGTATACCAAGGACTAAACAAATGCTCAGTAACTGAGGCATTTATTTCTGTGTTCAAATACAATGCAACCTTGTGATGCCGGCATGAATAAATCACCATAATCATAGATTTCACAAATTGGGTAAATAATTTCCTGTATTTTAGGTCCTTCAGCATCATAGAAACTCTTTCCAACTAACTATTTATTAAATAAAGTATCTTTGTGTTATCTCTTCTCATTATAACCATTGGTCAGAGGGAGACAGGCTGAGTATAGAAGAGAAAAAACAATGGCACAGAGTACAAGAGGTATACAATGTTACAACGGAGGGCAAAAGGGATCCTACAGGAGGACATTGACATGTGAGGCGCCTCTCATCTTCTGTCTAGAAACACTGTTACTTGTTCTATGGCATACTCAGCTGACTGTGCACCACTTCTCCAAAGGAAGGAAGCACTCACATTCTCTTTCCTGTGAATCCATTGAGCTCTTGTTCATGTGAGTAAATATGTCTCTCAATAGAAACCCTGACTTGCCCAAATAAATATTAATTCTAAACCCATTCTTATATAAAAACTCAAAAACCCAAACAACACCCCTCCCAGAAAAACAAGAAAACAAACAAAAACAGAAAAGTGTTCACATCAAAGCAGCCCTTTTCTTTCTTTCTGGCAAACGTGAGAGGACAGAGACAAAACTAAATACACCTGAAGTAGACCAAGCAAGGGTGTGCAGGAGGTAACAGCATTTCACCAGACCTTGTGGAGAGGAGAAGGAGGGCTCACCAGGGTGCCAGGTCTGTAGGAGGAGCCTCCTAGAACACCAGGAGAGAAAGTTTAAGCTGATGTTGTGGACTGAATTGTGCCCCCACTCAAAAAAAGCATACAGGTTGTAAATCCTAACACCTATCCCTCTGGATGTAATGCCATTTGGGAGCAGGGTTTTCTTAGTTATGTTAAGGAGGCCTGAAGCCAATCACTGAGATATAAAAGAGAAGACTAGGTACCTAAGAAGGCAGACACAGGAGAAGACCAGACACTACGAAGACAGCAGAGGCAGACCAGTCTACAGGCCCAGGAACTCCAAGGGCAGAGGCAGACCAGTCTACAGGCCCAGGAACTCCAAGGGTGTCCAGCTAGAGAAGCTGAGACGAGGGTTTTCACCTGAACAGGCCGAGAGACAGCCTTCTTCTAGACCCAGGGCCCTGAATGCAGACTTTTAGCCTCCTAAACTGTGAAAAAGATGGTTTGTTAAAGCCACTCCTTATGGTATTCCAATTACGGCAGCACTAAAAAACTAAGATGAGTGAATATTAGGAAAAATTAATTTACAATTAAATAGATAGCGGCTGTTGAGTCAACTCCAGCACATGGCAAACTCATGTACAACAGAACAAACGTTGCCTGATCCTGCCAGCATGTTTGCGTCCGTCATAGCAGCTACTGTGCCAGTCCATCTCACCAAGGGTCTCCCCTGCCTTATTGGCCTTCTACTTCACCAAAGATGATGTCCTCCTCCAGTAATGACATGTCCAAAGCAGCAAGGGAGTCGGAAAATGCTCTATTGTGATCCATAAAATAGTCATTGGCTAATTTTTGAAAATAGATCACCAGGGCTTTCTTCCTAGTCTGTCTTAGTCTGGAAGCTCTGCTGAAACCTGTCCACCATGGATGACTCTGCTGGTATTTGCATAATTTCCAGCATCTCAGCAACTTGCAAGCCATCACAGCAGGAAAAATGGACAGATGGGTGGTAGACTTGACAGTGAGATAGGGCTGATTGGGAAATATTGTTTTCCAACAGGATAAATCTGGGTACTCTTCCCTTCATATACCTGAGACAGCAGTAACTCAAGCAGTAGACAGCCATGAGAATAGGGGAGGTGCTACTTAGTGTCCCCCTTCTCTGCTTCAGTGAATCTGCAGCTGGTACTAGGCAGAACCACATTCGCCCCCCGCGCCTAAAACGTGTCTACTACCGCCCCCTGCTGATTCGTACGGCACTTGGTTTCTTCCTCTTTTTTTCCCCAACACTTACCACTAGAACACACTCCTTTAGGATGGCAGCTCATTTTGTTTTGGGCCTTTTTACTCACTTAAATGACGAGGAAGCATTGTTTCTTTTCTTTTATTGCAATCAAAATGCACTTTTTCAAATAAGAAGATGGGATGATGGACAAGAATTTCTTTTCAACTGGGGGTCAGTTAATGCTCCAATTTCAGAAGACTTTATAGTACTGTATTTTAGAAGAAAGGAAACCGATATCATTAGTAATAAGAGAGAGGACAATTAGCTGGTGCTCTAACAAACCGAAAGTCACCGTAAGCGGGTTGTACAGAAAAATCATGGAAGTAATTGATTTAAGGAAATGCGACTGTCAACAAGTAAAACTGTGTGATTATTTTGTCTGGACTCCCAGCTGAGGAACAATTTACATCAACAAATTTAATTTTTTTTTCCCTAGAGATCTTAACAAGTTTATCTATTAATTTATGGGTGTGCGAAAACCACTCAGTGGAAGCTGGCATACAGCATAAATATTGATCTCTGTTTCGAATGCAGCAAGCTCATTCTGGGGGCTGTGGATGGAAGCAAATGGAAGAAACTGTGGGGGATCCTCAAGGGTAAACTTAAGGTTGCAGCCAGGCCTCTTGGCTGTGAGAGATTTCCCACCTAGCTGCTGTTAGGTGTATGTCATTTCACAAAATTATAGGGTAGTCAGGAAGCCCTCTTCCCTTCCCCAACTGTATCTCTTGAAATAACAAAGAAAGAAGGAAGAGAGAGAGAATGAGGAGAAAAGAGGAGAGGAGAGAAGAAAAGATGGAAGATTTATATGAGGGGTTCACTACCCTGAGACAAAAAGACTGGAGGATTGCTTACACCTCAGGTATAGCGTGTGTGTGTGTGCGCGCATGTGTGTCTGTGTTTTAAATTAAGGTCTCCAGACTCAATGATTTGCTGATCAATGATTTCCTATTTCTGTTGATCTTTCTGTGAGGAAACACTCATAAGGAGTAAAACAAAATAATTGAGTGTAATCTCCACCATCATCCCTGACGAGAAAGGCAGTGACGGGCAGTGGGGACTTGGGAAGGGCCGAGGGGGGGCAGTCTGGGTGTAGGGCTACAAGATGGAACGTTCTTGAAAAGGTACTTGCATAATGAATATACTGCTTTTACCAAGATGGTTTGTTTCGGGTGACTGGGCAGCGAGGATGTGTATTAGTTTCCTGGACTGAAATTGCAACTGCTCCACAGAGTTTTCTTCGTGGTAATCTTTACAGGAACAGGTTGCCAGGCCTTTCTTCTGTGGTAATCTTTACAGGAACAGGTTGCCAGGCCTTTCTTCTGTGGTAATCTTTACAGAAACAGGTTGCCAGGCCTTTGTTCTGTGGTTTCACTGAGTGGGTTTGAACTGCCAACCTTTATGTTAGCAGCTCAACACAAACTGTTTGCATCACCTTTTCCGATGCATCGACACCCAGTATTTCCAATCACAGCCACATAATAATGTATATTGGTTTAAACTCACGGATGAATAGTCACAGAGTCGTTTCTAATGAGAAGAGACCCTAAGGATCAAAGCCCATCATTAGGACAAATCAGGGAACCCCCAAAGTCACAGATCTGATTAGTGATGATGAGGAAAAGGGACAGAGAGCCCTGGTCTGGAGCCCCTGCAAGGGCTTCTCCATACCTCCTTTCCTATTTTAGGAAATTCCTTTATTTATTGAGTGAAGGGTTACAACAAAGAAATGAATGCTGATCAAAAACTATCTAAACCATCCAATTTAGACAAAAGTAATTCTCTAGCACTAGCCTGAATGAACATGAAACGTGGTCATCTTAATGAAAGAAAATATGTGAACTGTCCGCTGCTTTAATATTTTAGTTTAATTATGTTCTATTAACTCTTCATGGTCCTATGATTATGTTTGATATTTGCCATATTTTAGATTTTAAAAGGAAGTATAGAGGGCTGGGAGCCCTGGTGGTGCAGTGGTTAAGAGCTCAGCTGCTAATCAAAATGTCGCCAGTTCAAATCTACCACCCACTCATTGGGAACCCTGTCCTGTAGAGTTGCTATGAATCACTGTTGACTCTATGGCAATGGGTTTGGTTTTTTTGGTTTATAGAGGGTTGACATACTGAAACTTTTGCAGAAATTAGTTTGTCCGTAACTGTAGAAAGAAAGAAGTTTTTTTTTTCCCCTTTAGAGTCCTTTGAGTTGGGGACTGGGAGAAAATCCGAGGAATTGAGAGCCACACTCTGGTTGAACTAAGCAAACACACAGCCAAACAAGCAAACACATGTCTAAATAGTTATTGACGATTTGATACTGAAAACTGAAAGCTCGGTTATCTCAACCCTCAACGTTACAAAACAGATGAATATATAGAAAAGAACGTTAGAAAAAGATTGTATCCCATTTTTTTTCTTCTGTAATGAATTTGGATCAAGCATTCTCACAGAAAGCAAATGTTAGCCTTATGAGGGAACAACCCAGACCAACAACAACAGAAAGAAATCCTAACCCACTGTGCTGAGTCGACCCTGACTCATGGTGACCCCATGTGTTACAGAGCAGAACTACTCCACGGGGCTGCCTTTGCGGTCATCTTTAAGGAGGGAGATCATCAGGCCTTTCTTCCATGTTGCCACTGGGTGGTTTTGAACCAACAACCTTTCGATTAGTAGCTCAGTGCAAATGTGCCATGCAAAGACCTTGGAATAACATGGCAGAGTATATAATGGAGAGTTGTTCAGACTTAAGAAACAGAAAGTTGGTCCTGCAGTATGACTTCTTAAAATAGAAATTTGGTCATTTCAATTTTTTTTTTTCTAGTCTAGATTAGAAGGGTAGATTGTCCAGCTGGCCAGGCTCAGTGCAGTGCCAGTGCTGAACCATGGGCTTCAGTTACTAATAGCAAACCAATATTGTTTCTTCAGTTACAGCAAATGTACCCCACCAAGGCAAGATGCTGATAGCAGGGGGAAGAGTGCAGAGGGAAGAGGAGCATATGGGAGCGCTCTGCACAATTTTTCTCTAAATCTAAAACTGCTCTAAAAAGTCAAGCATGTTAAAAAAAAAAAAAAACTCCAAACACCCAGATGTTTAGTCAGTGTTTTAATTTTCACCTGCATGCTTTGCTCTGTGAGCTGCCAGGGTGCCCTCACTGTGCTGAAAACATTTCAGGTTTGGAAGCTCGAGTGGCACTCCTGGGATAAAAGAATGTTTAACTTCATGTTGAGAACGATTCCCTTCCAACTCACTGTTCATGCAGACCGCAAATGGCAGGATGAAAACTGACACCCAGGGGTGTGGATCCATTGACACTAAGCAGCCTGGGCCTCCATCCTTTCCCTCTGTCCCTGGAGTATTCCTGATATTTTTAAAAAGAGGGAATTGGAGTTAAAGAACTGAGAACATGACTGAGGAGATTTGGTGGGAGATGTGTGTATGTGGAGAAAGGGCAGCCATGAGAGTTGAAAGTTATAGATTTTGTGAGTGTGTGTGTGTGTGTGTGCTGAGTTTTGTGGGGGTTGTTGCTATTGTTGAATGAGGGAGACTTTAGCAACTTTATAAAATGTGGTGATGATACCCGTTGAGGGATTGAAAATGTGGGAAAACAGGATTAAAATAAAGGCAAGAATCTGCAGGAAGGAAGTGAACCCTAAAGCCAAGGCTGAGAAATTGGTCTTGGATGAGGAAGGCCAAGTTAAGGTGAAATTAAAATAAGAGGATGAGGGCGGGTGCATCTGTAGTGTGGGGTGTTCGGGGGGAAGTTCACATGCAGGTGGGGTTATTCACCCTGGAATGTTGGCAGCAGGGGCAGCTTCATGTGCTTATGACCCATGCAGTCGCACAGGACGCAGAGTTCACAAGGTCCCCTCACTTGACTCAATGCTCTGAGTTGCCATCTTGAAACCTCTGTAATTTTATCTTTGAACTTGTGTTGTAAGTGACGTTGCATGAGACAATGAAGAGGAGGTAGTGCAACTATTCACAGAGTGCATTCGAGATGCCCATGAGCACTCAACTCCTGTGGACCACCAATGCGTGGACTCAGCGTGCATACAGGTGAGTGTGTTATGCCTATGTTTGAGTGAGTGGGTGTGCTGACATCCCCAAAGGCCTGTTGAAAACAGAACTTGTTTCAAGTTCAGGGGGAAGGCAATGACCCGATGGCATTCTAAGAAACAGAATAACCAAGGATTCCTACCATGTCATTCTTACTAGTGTTACTTGCCTATATCAGTCAACTACCTAATGCTGGCATTGGAAACCCTGGTGGCATAGTGGTTAAGAGCTACAGCTACTAACCAAAAGGTCGGCAGTTCAAATCTACCAGGTGTTCCTTGGAAACCTTATGGAGCAGTTCTACTCTGCCCTACAGGGTCACTATGAGTTGGAATCAACTCCATGGCAACAGGTTTTTTTTTTTTTTTATGCTGGCATAGAAGGCAGGGGGAAATGGCGCAGCTCAGAGTTCCTCTATTTGCCTTTCAGTCTTTCTTGACTCACCAGGTAAGCAGAAGGCAGATTTTGTAGGTGTAATGCAACACAAGAGTCGAAATGAAAACATCTGAGTTAGTTTTGTCCAGCTCTTCCACCATTCTGGTAGGCACAAAACGTATACATGTGAACAAGTTACCAGATACGAATGTGTAGACTCAGAGATTCTGCAAATACGTGAATAAGTTACCAGATATGAATAAGTAGACTCAGATTCCACAAATACGTGAACAAGTTACCAGATGCGAATGTGTAGACTCAGAGATTCTGCAAATAGGTGAACAGGTTACCAGATGCGAGTGTGTAGACTCAGAGATTCCACATACACGTGAACAAGTTACCAGATGCGAATGTGTAGACTCAGAGATTCCACATACACGTGAACAAGTTACCAGATACGAATGTGTAGACTCAGAGATTCCACATACACGTGAACAAGTTACCAGATGCGAATGTGTAGACTCAGATTCTGCAAATACGTGAACAAGTTACCAGATGCGAATGTGTAGACTCAGAGATTCCACATACACGTGAACAAGTTACCAGATGCGAATGTGTAGACTCAGATTCTGCAAATACGTGAACAAGTTACCAGATGCGAATGTGTGGACTCAGATTCTGCAAATACGTGAACAGGTTACCAGATGCGAATGTGTAGACTCAGAGATTCCGCAAACATGTGAACAAGTTACCAGACAAGAATGTGTAGACTCAGAGATTCCGCAAATACGTGAACAGGTTACCAGATGCGAATGTGTAGACTCAGAGATTCCGCAAATACGTGAACAGGTTACCAGATGCGAATGTGTAGACTCAGAGATTCCGCAAATACGTGAACAGGTTACCAGATGCCAATGTGTAGACTCAGAGATTCCGCATACACGTGAACAAGTTACCAGATAAGAATGTGTAGACTCAGAGATTCCGCAAACATGTGAACAAGTTACCAGATAAGAATGTGTAGACTCAGAGATTCCGCATACACGTGAACAAGTTACCAGATGCCAATGTGTAGACTCAGAGATTCCACATACACGTGAACAAGTTACCAGATGCCAATGTGTAGACTCAGAGATTCCGCATACACATGAACAGGTTACCAGATACGAATGTGTAGACTCAGAGATTCTGCAAACATGTGAACAAGTTACCAGATGCCAATGAGTAGACTCAGAGATTCCACATACACGTGAACAAGTTGCCAGATGCCAGTGTGTAGACTCAGAGATTCCACATACATGTGAACAAGTTACCAGATGCCAGTGTGTAGACTCAGAGATTCCACATACACATGAACAAGTTACCAGATGCCAGTGTGTAGACTCAGAGATTCCACATACATGTGAACAAGTTACCAGATGCCAGTGTGTAGACTTAGAGATTCCGCATACACGTGAAAACACGTTTCCAGATACAAATGTGTAGACTCAGAGATTCCGCATACACGTGAACAAGTTACCAGCTGGAAATGTGTAGACTCAGAGATTCTGCATACACGTGAACAAGTTACCAGATGCGAATGTGTAGACTCAGAGATTCCGCATACAAGCTAAATGCCCTTCATTTTGTTGCACAGAGTCGGTGAGTCGGAACTGACTCGATGGCACCTAACAACTAACAACAATATATTTGCATTTAGAATTGGCCTGGCATGATATAAAGATGAACATTGAGATTCAGGCTAATATTTTAAAATTTTAATTTTACTTAGAATATCATTTAGTAGCAAATAAAGAGTATCACAACATGTGGAGAGAGACTGCAAAAATAAAAAGGAAAAGAAACTTGACATCTTCGTACTTTTCAAGGCAATTTTTCTCAAATTTTAAACTAGAGGTCTTGGGTTTTATTTTGCACTGGGCCCTAAAGGTTGTCTACACAACCCGGCCAGAGTAGATTAGATGGTGAGACAGAAGCAGGAAGAGTGTGGTAGGTGCTTTAAAGAATATACTGAAGATATAAAATGGTTGCTAAACTTAAAAAAAAAAAAAAAAGAGCAACACTATAGGACAGAATAGAACTGCCCTATAGGGTTTCCAAGGAGCAGCTGGTAGATTTGAACTGCAGATCTTTTGGTTACCAGCCGAGCCCTTCACCACTGTACCATCAGGGCTCCAAAAAAATAATGAAATACTCTAAAATAAAATAGTTACTATGGGAAATTGAGTACAAAGTTGTCAGGGCAGCATAAAATGATTTTACAATCGTGTTGCCATGTTACAAATTCAGCCCACGTGGTAGTGACAATGATATGCACTCGGCCACTAACCTAAAAGTTGGTGGTTTAAACCCACCCAGCTGGGACACAGAAGAAATGCCTGGCAGTCATCTTCCACAAATTACAGCCGAGATAACCCTATGGAGCAGTTCTACTTTGTAAGACATGGGGTCACCATGAATCAGAATCAACTCCTGGGCAACTGGTTTGGTTTGTGGTGGCATCAGTCTAGGATTTGGTGTGATCCCGCCAGCTGTGGTCAGCAGCCCTGAGTCAGGCTGGACAAGGAGGGTGGTTAGAATGATGGAGGCTCCTCTAGATTTGCAAGGTGAGCATAAGAACAGAAAAGGAGGTGACATCACTAAGAAAGCCACGTACAGGTAATTAAAGGCTGCACCCCGACATGTAGACTGCAGAGGAATAGAAATGGACACCCCGACATGTAGACTGCAGAGGAATAGAAACGGACACTAGGGAGGGGTGGACTAGGAGAAACTAGAGGGGGTAGGGGGTGGAGTAGTCCCTAAGACTGTAAACAAAGGGGTTAACAAGGGAATTTTCCGGTAGCCTTAGGAGTTTTTTTGGTCTTATCTGAGCCCCGAGGACTTAGGGCAAGAGTGTTAGGTGCCTACACATTCTAAAGAAAGGTGCCAAACCCTCTAACCTTAACTTTCTAAGAAGTGATCACCATCCCCAAAATAAACTGGTCCCAAGACCCTTAGGTCATCACTCACCAAACCTGTGATTCAGTGCTCAGCACACAAGTCTAAATCACAACAAGCGACTTCACAAATAGGTTCTTCTTTTAACTGTGTGTTTGCCTATTTTCCTCCTTATTGATAACCCCATGTAGATGAATAGCAATTTCTTATTTTTTCAAAAATGATCCTCTAGTTTCTACAATCTCGGACATTATCTATTAAATTCTCTCCTCTGCCTTCAATCTCCCTCCCCTCCCCCGTAATCCAGGCCTTACATCCCCTTGCCATAAATAGATTACTCTAGAAATCATAGCTTCTTATGGAAATATAGCCTGCCCCTTGCTAATCGCATGCAATCCACTTATGTTACTTTGCCTTTCCCAGTACACTCTGGGAGATACTCTGCTCACTTGGCCCAGCTCATTGCCCACACCTTCCACAGCATCCGCTCTCTCTGTTGATGACCCTGCTGGCCTTCATTCTTTCAGCCCTTCCACAGTCTTCTCTATTTTACTTGGGGTTCCCTCCACTCCTAAGTGCATACAGTGGATTCTGGGGCTACAATTATATAGTCTTAAAAATGAAAACACCCTTTAGCCTAAGACCAAGCTTTGGCCCAGTACATAAATCAATTTACAGCATCCCATGTAAAATATTATTATTATTCAGAATCTGCTTTAACAACTCTAGTTCATCATTTATTTATTTTTAAAGTAACCGAATGACAGCTGTAGCCCAGGCAATGTATGAGACTATCAAGGACATTAAGACAGTCCAGTACTAGTAGCCAACAATGCAACAGACTGTTACATCATAGTGGGCTAAGACATATGTTAGAAAGTTTACATCATTTCCTATCTTGAAGTCAACTTTAATCAAAAGAGAGAGGTCCTTGGCAGTGACTCCTTTATTTATTTATTTTGAGATGCAAGCGCACCTATACATTGGCGTCTTTCCACAGCAAATATCCAACACAATTAAGCACAAAGCAAAGAAATAACACTGTCTCTGACTTTGAGTAAAAAATAGCTAAAAATTAATATGAAAACCAATCACACAGTGTTGGAAAGACACTATCATATAGCCATATACTAGGCCTCATAATTCAAGATTATTTTCAATTTCCTAAAAGGGGATTAAAAATAAAGTTGAGCACTTGAGCACTTGAAGTAATTCAATTTTCTCAAGTAGGCCGTAGGTTCATTACTACTGCATGAGGCAGCCCAGTCAGTCACTGGACAGCTTTAATTGTTAGAACATCCTTCTTCCCCATAATGAATTAAAATCAATACTCTATGATTTTCCTCACTGAATCCACGCCTACCCTCCGGCGCTCTCAGAATCATCTAATCCATCTTCCATATGGCGGTCCTTTAAGTGGCTCACCATAGCTGTCATTTCCCTACTCTGTCTTCTCTTGTCCAGACTCTAAAGCCTTAGTTACGGAAACCGTTCTTCATGCATCATAATTGAATGGGAGCTTACTTCCTAGTACTCATCCTCACAACGTCCTTGCATGCAAGCCAACACAGCCTTATTCTGTTTTGGCAATAGGAAGGTTGCTGTTAGCTGCCGTTGAATTGATTCCGATTCATGGTGACCTTACGCACAACAGAATGAAATGTTGCCCAGTCCTGCATCATCTTCACAATTGCCAGCAGGCCTGAGTCCATCTTTGTATCTATTGTGCCGATCCATCTCATCGATGGTCTCCCTCCTCTGCTTCACCGAACATGATGTCTTCCTCTACTGAATGATCCCTCCTGATGACATGTCCAAACAAGGGAGTTGGATAGTGTTCTGTTGTGATCCAAATAGGTAATTAAGAGAGCCTTGGAGACTTTGGAGCCCTGGTGGCTCAGTGGTTAAGAGCTCAGCTGCTAACCAAAAGGTTGGCAGTTCAAATCCACCAGCTGCTCTTTGGAAACCCTGTGGGGCAGTTCTACTCTATCCTATGGGATCCCTATGAATCAGAGTCCACTGGACTGCAATGGGTTTGGTGTGTTTTTTTTTTTTCGCTTTGGGGGTTTTACATGATTTTAAATCCCGTTTTCAACTTTCAACCAAATACAAAATAACTTTTCACTGACTCTTGTTTTTCTAAATTGTCTCCATCCTTGCTGTGATGCCTGGAAACCCTGGTGGCATAGTAGTTAAGAGTTATGGCTGTTAACTAGAAAGTCAGCAGTTCGAATCCAGCCAGGCACTCCTTGGAAGCAATATGGGACAGTTCTTCTCTGCCCTATAGGGTCACTATGAGTCAGAATCAACTTGACGGCAATGGGTTTTTGATTTGCTGTTGTTGTTGTGATCCATAAGGTTTTCACTGGTTTATTTTCAAAAATAGATCACCAGGCCTTTCTTTCTAATCTGTCTTAGTCTGGAAGCTCTGCTAAAACCTGTCCACTGCGGATGACCCTGCTGGTATTTAGAATACCAGTGGCATAGCTTCCAGTGTCACAGCTATACACAGGCCACCACAGTAGGAGAAAGTGACAGGCAAGGTGGTGAATACCAGGTTAAAAAAAAAAAATTTTTTTTTTTAGAGGATGGCAAAAAAAGTCTCTCTCACATCTTGTTGTTTAGCCATATCTTCTCCCCTCTGTGTTTTGCAGTTGAGTTTTTAATATAAGAACACAATCTACATTTACCCTGTTAAATTATTATTATTTTAGATTCAGTACATTTTCTAAATTTTTGAACTCCTTGGAAATCCTGATTCTGGCATTTAATATAATCATGGTGGACTCATAGTTTTGATAAGCACTTCCTCTGTGTCTCCATCCAAGTACCTGAGCACTTTGAATCAGATGAGGTATGTTATCAGCAATTCCCCTGGGTGCCTAGAAGACCTGGAGTGGAAACACACGTCTAACCTCTTCCTGTCCTGTCTGTCAGGATTTGACTGGACCCATTTGCATGCTCATCTTTACTGTCTTTGCTTCTTCTGCTCTCTAGCTCCCCATTCTCACTGACCCCCTCCCCCATCCAACACTCAAAAGACCCCACTCTAAGACCCAAAATTAGTGGTCTGCTCTGGATTAGACTCATGTTGCTCTAACGTATATTGGGATGCAGCAAGCTCTCAGGCCAGAAATATCTTGGGTTGAATTCCAACTCTGCCACTTATTATCTGGGTATGCCACCTACCTGTCTGAGCCTCAGTCCCCTCATCTGTAAAATGAGGATAATATCTATCTTGCAAAATTATTGTGATGGTTAGAAACAATTTGTATGAAGGGCCCAATACGTAGGTAGCTATTAAATTTAAATGGCAATGTCAGTACCTGCAGTAGCAGTGTTGTTGTTGTTAGGTGCCTTGGAGTCAGTTCCAACTCACATCGACCCTATGTACCACAGAACCAAACATTGGCCGGTCCTGCGCCATGCCCACAATCATTGCTGTGCGGGAACCTATGGTTGTAGCCACTGTGTCAATCCATTTCACTGACGGTCTTCCTCTTTTCTGCTGACCCTCTACTTTACCAAGCATGATGTTCTTCTCCAGGGACTCATTCTTCCTGACGACCTGTTCACAGTATATAAGACACAGTCTTGCCATCCTTGCTTCTAAGGAGCATTCTGGTTGTACTTCTTCCAGGACAGATATGTTCCTTCTTTTGGCAGTCCATAGTATATTCAATATTCTTCCCCAATGCCACAATTCAAAGGTGTGAATTTTTCAGTCTTCCTTATTCATTGTCCAAATTTCACATGCATATAATGTGATTGAAAACACCATGACTTGGGTCAGGCGCACCTTAGTCTTCAAGGTGATATCTTTGCTTTTTAACACTTTAAAGAGGCTCTTTGCAGCAGATTTGTCCAATGAAATGTGTCTTTTGATTTCTTGACAGCTGCTTCCATGGCTGTTGATTGTGGATCCCAGTAAAATGAAATCCTTGACAATTTCAATGTTTTCTCCATTTATCATGATGTTGCTAATTTGTCCAGTTATGAGTACTTTTGTTTTCTTTATGTTGAGGTGTAGTCCATACTGAAGTCTGTGATCTTTGATCTTTATCAGTGACTGCTTCAAGTCCTTTCAGCAAGCAAGATTGTGTTAAGTGCATAACTGGTTGTTAATGAGTCTTCCTCCACTCCTCATGCACTGTTCTTCATATAGTCCAGCTTCTCAGATTATTCGCTCAGCATACAGATTGAATAGGTATGATGAAAGGACACAACCCTGACATACACCTTTCCTGACTTTAAACCAATCAGTATCCCCTTGTTCTAGCTGAACAACTGCCTCTTGATCTACGTACAGATTCCTCATGAGCACAATTCAGTGTTCTGGAATTCCCATTCTTCACAATGTTATCCGTAATTCGTCATGATCCACACAGTCGAATGCCTTCGCATAGTCAATAAAACACAGGTAAACATCTTTCGGGTGTTCTCTGCTTTCAGCCAGGATCCATCTGACATCAGCAATGATATCCCTGGTTCCACATCCTATTCTGAGTCCAGCCCGAATTTCTGCAGTTCCCTCTCAATACACTGCTGCAGCCACTTTTGAATGATCTTCTGCAAAATTTTGCTTGCATGTGATATTAATGATACTATTCGATAATTTCTGCATTTGGTTGGATCACCTTTTTTTTTGGAATAGGCATAAATAGGGACCTTTTCCAGTTGGTTAGCCAGGTAGCTGTCTTCCAAATTTCTTGGCATAGCTGAGCAAGCACTTCCGGCTCTGCAACAGTTTGTTGAAACATCTCAATTGATATTCCGTCAATTCCTGGAGCCTTGTTTTTTGCCAATGCCTTCGGAGCAGCTTGGACTTCCTACTTCAGTACCATTGGTTCCTGATCATATGCTACCTCTTGAAATGGTTAAATGTTGACCTATTCTTTTTGATATAATGACTCTGTGTACTCCTTCCATCTTCTTTTGATGCTTCATGCATCACTTAATATTTTCCCCATAGAATCCTTCACTATTGCAACTTGAGGCTTGAATTTTTTCTTCAGTTCTTTCAGCTTGAGAAATGCCAAGCATGTTCTTCTCTTTTGGTTTTCGATCTCCAGACTTTGAACATGTCATAATACTTTACTTTGTCTTCTAGAGCCACTCTTTGAAATCTTCTGTTCAGCTCTTTTACTTCATCATTTATTCCTTTTGCTTTAGCTACTCGACATTTAAGAGCAAGTTTCAGAGTTTCCATTTTGTCTTTTCTGTCTTTCCTATTTTTTAGTGACTTCTTGCTGTCTTCATGTATGATGTCCTTGACATCATTTCATAACCCGTCTGGTCTTCAGCCATTAGTGTTCAACGTGTCAAATCTATTCTAGAGATGGTCTCTAAATTCAGGTGAGATATATTCAAGGTCATACTTTGGCTCTCTTGGACTTGCGTTAATTTTCTTCAGTTTCAACTTGCATATGAGCAGCTGATGGTCTGTTTCAGTGGGGCCCCTGGCCTTGTTCTGACTGATGATATTGAGCTTTTCCATCGTCTCTTTCCACAAATGTAGTCGACTTGATTCCTGTGTATTCCATCTGGTGAGGTCCATGTGTATAGCTGTAGTTTATGTCTCAGTAGCAGTGGTAGTCCTAATAGTTGAATAGTGGTAGTAATAGCTGCTATTGTTACTTTGTTAAACAGTCATATTCAAAACGACCAATCCATCTTGACTCCTCAGTTCCAAGCTTTCTACACACTGTTTATACCCACGGCTTGTTCAGCTCTCTCTCCTGTTCATTACCAGATGTGCGTTATGAGATAGAAGTACTATTTTACCTTAACTGTTGATGGTGGCAGCATCTAACACAGTGCCTGGCATATGGTAGGCACACAAAACAATGTTGCTAAAAAATAATGACAGACTGATGACCAGTGTACCTGGGAAAGGTGATTTTTATCAGAGAAATCTATACCTTTCGGCATATTGGCAGTATAAATTTTCCCACAACTTCAACTGTAATGGCAATGCCAATAATAATATTAGCACATATAATATCGATTGCGCTTTGCATGCATCAGCTCATTTGATCTGAGTTGTGTCCAGGTGAGCAGGGCTTGTTATTCCAATGGGTAGGTGAGGACAGATGACTCCCAGGGCTTCCAGTTAATTAAGCCTACGTTTGAATCTGCATCATTTGACACCAAAAACACAAATAAAATAGCTAGTGCTACAGTCCCCTCCATTTCCAATTTGTCATTAAAACAAAAGGTGTATTCTCCCTGTTATTTAGTCGGGCTGCCTTTGCTTCTGTCATCCTTGCTTGGGTTATAACCTCCTCTGGCATCTTCTGAATTAGTTATAGGAGAGTTGGATAGAAAAAGGGAATTTGGGGGGGGGGGAATACTTAAAAAGTCATCAAAAATTGAGGATCACACGTTGGATAAGGGCTTTGGATATTATCTTTCTATAATGAAACTTGTGAGAGTCAGGCTTCCTTGTTTTTCTGGGTCTCACAAGTTTTCCACCTTTGGCAGGGTGCAGTCTTACCATTTTTCTATTGCTCGTTTTAGTGAAAAATATTTTAGTTTTCCTTTTCTGACAGATTTCCACCTTACCCAGTTCTGGCTTTCGAGGGCTTTACTGTGCATACTCAAATACAATGAAGATACACGTGATCAGTAAATGATACACAATTTACAGGACGAAGAAGATGTGGAATTTCAAAACACTTGTTTTACTGAGGTACGTAAAAGGGTGATCTCGGCAATGGACTTGGGACTTTTTTATACATTTGAGATTTCCCCATGGTAGAAGACACTGAGTGGAAAAGCACTGGAGAAGAAGGCAGATTCTCAACAGAGAAATGGAAACGCCAGGAGAAAAAAGAGGAGACGTAAAAGAGAGCTGACCAAACACAACAAAAGGAAAAGAGCTATTTGGTCTTTGTATTCAAGGAAGATTCCAGGTCCTGAGCCCAGACAATTACAGCATAAGAGAGGTCCCTCTGAGCATGTTCCCAAAATCTGTCTTTCTTTAACATAATAAACTGTCAGCAAATAGAGCAAGAGAACCTAACCGAGACTTTTTGGAGGTGGAAAAACAAGAATATTTGAGCATTTGGTTTGTTTTCTGGCCAGAAAAAGCAATGTTCTCACAAGTTAAAATGTAGGCAAATATCTCTCTGGACACCAATACAAACAAGAAAATAACAGAAAAGCTTCAAGGCTTAAAAACCAGACTTCATGGAAAAACTGAAGAATGTATAAATCAAATGGGATACTTTTTCACCCATATCTCCTTAATTTTAAGAGGCTCTGTAGCATAACATCTTCATTCTACAAGAATCAAACACATGAAACAGGCTATTAATGGATGCCTGGGGACTTTACTCTATCTTAAATCCCATTTTCAACTTCCAACCAGATACAAAACAAGTTGTTACCGACTCTTCTTTTCCTAAACTGTATTCATCCCTACAATGTGGGGTTTTTTCCTTCAACAAATTCTGTTTGACAATTCACCTTTTCCTAACAGATATACCACCATGACTTTAAAATCATCAGGACTGGGCACTTTTAGCCTGTGGTTAGGGAGATGCTGCGACCTCATCAGTGGTGAGAAAACCCTTCATGTTACCTAAACAAGCCCTTAAGTGGTAACTCACAAAATACCAAAATTCAGAGGGGTCTTAAAATTTATCGAAGAAGGTTAAAAAGAAAAATTGAGACCTTGAGCACTTCCAGGTAATTATAGATCCTCAAGTAGCCTTCAGAAATCTTCATGGAGGTTTTACTCTAAGATGAGATAATATGATTTTACTTGTGCAGTTTGCCTGTGGTGATTAAAATTTGCTTTCTACCTGCAAGGTCTTGGTGGTAGGCACTGGGGAAGCGGAGGTCCTGCCCTCCTGCTGATTATTTTCTGATCCCTGTATTTGGAGAGTAAGTTCATATGCAGTGGTCGCTGGGTGGCACAAATGGCTGACCCTCAGCTGCTAACTGAAACGCTGGCGGTTTGATTCCTCCTGGGGCCGCCATGGAAGAAAGACCTGGCAATGTGCTTCCATAAAGTTCATAGCCAAGAAAGACCTACGTGTACAGCTCTACTCTGTAACACATAGGATCGTCCTGAGTCTGAATCGATTTGATGACAGCAGCTTAATACCTGTTGAGGGCTTACTGTGTATAAGCAAGGGCCTTGGGTAGATAAGTAGAGCTGTAAAAAAAATCCTCCTCTTCGGGGCGGAGGGATATCTTTAAGTTTGAGAACAGGTTTAACCAAATTCTAATCAAATGATAATTGCAGTATAGAGAGGGAACTGAGGTGAAGTATCAAATTGCTATAACATTTTCAAAGAAAATCTCTATACATGTTGGGGAACGTGAGAGCTGATTGCCATCAGAGGTTTCCCTTCGGAAGGACATGTTCTCTTATGCTTTTTGCACATGGAATGTTGGCTCCAGAAGGAAATAGGGAAAGGGGAAAAAGCAGAGAGACAGAGGTAAGGAAACGAGTGACGAAATGGCCCTGCTCTTTCCTCTACATTTTGAGAGCACAGTTCTTACTTCACAGCATTGGAAGACCAAATCGCGTTGCTGTAGAGTGCATTCCGGCCCATAGCGACACTATAGGACAGAGTAGAACTGCCCCATAGGGTTTCCAAAGACCAGCTGGTGGATTCAAACTGCTGACCTTTGGATTAGCAGGCGAGTTCTTAACCACCACACCACCAGGGTTCCACCAGCATCGAGAGAGACAATCACAGTTAAGGTAAATTCTAAATTTTTACACAATTCTGCAAGACTGGCATATTCTATACTTCTCATACCCCTTACCCAAGTAACAGACTCTGAATTCACTTTTTTCTCATCACAAGAAGATATTTAGCTCCTAGATAATTTACTAAGAGGGAACAAATTTCTTAGAAGACAGATGGTTTCCTGGTCAGGATCAATACCAGTAAGTAAAATGACATTTTAAGTTGAAAAGCTCATTTCAGAAAAGTATACAGAATGGCTCAGAATGTGACCTGCAAACTTTCTGACCTGCAAATAAAAGAGATTTACCTCATTGTGACTATTGCCAGATGTAAACAAAAAGTATAGTTGACACTAGAAGTTGAAGCGATTTACGTATGTAAATTAGATTATTGTGAATAAATTTTGCAAGTGGTAATTGAGAGTGGTCATCTGGAGTGTCTTCATGGGAAGATAACTATGGCGCACATCAGATTTAGGACTGTTCACAAGGAGCCTGGCTTTAAGTCTCCACCTGCCAGGGTACATGCTGACATTCAGATTAGACTGACTGAAGGTCAGAGCAGCGCCCTGGGCCTCAAACACAAAACTCAGCTCTCAAAGCAGAGAAGGCATGGCTCTAATGGACGCTTTCCCAGGAGGACAGCCTGTAGCAGGTGCCTGGGTAGACCTGAAATGCCATCTCTGAGTACCTTCCTCACATTTATCATGGTCCAAGCCCCCATCATTTCTTCTCTCTGGATCAGCACCCCAGCCAGTTAAGCAACGGGACTCCCTGTGTCCTCCGTCCATCGACCCCCACGACCTTCTCCCCACACAGCAGCCCCAGGAATCACTTGAAGGCATTAGGCAGGTGCAGTGTCCTCTGCTTGTCTCCTCCCAAATCTATCCAGCAAGGCTTCTAACCCATTCATTCCAGTTTGACCCCCTGCTGAGAATTTGTATTTCCACCCCAGATATACTGAATCAGAATGTACATTTTAATTTTTCTGGTGACCCAACAAAATGCAGAAATTATTGAACAATATCATTAATATCCTAAGACCAAACCCATCACCCATGTGTTGATTCTGGCTCATAGAGTAAGAACTACCCCACAGGGTTTCTAAGGTTGTAAATCTTTATGGAAGCAGACTGCCACATCTTTCTCCCACGAAGAGGATGGTGGATTTGAACCACTGACCTTTTGGTTATCGGCCAAGTGCTTACCCACTGTGCCATCAGGGCTGTTTACTAATATCACATACAAGTAAAATTTTGCTAAAGATAATTCAAAAATGGTTGTAGCAGTATATTGACAGGGAGCTGCCAGAAATTCAAGCTGGATTCAGAAAAAGACATGGAACAAGGGATGCCACTGCTGATGTCAGATGGATCTTGGCCAAAAGTAGAGAATACCAGAAAGATGTTTACCCGTGTTTTATTGACTGTATGGATCATAACAAATTACCGATAACGTTTCAAAGAATGGTAGTACAAGAATGCTTGATTGTGCTCATGCAGAACCTGTGCATAGACCAAGAGGCAGTAGTTAGAAAAGAACAAGGGGATACTGTGTGGTTTAAAATCAGGAAAGGTGTGTGTCAGGGTTGTATCCTTTCACCATACCTATTCAATCTGTATGCTGAACAAACAATCTGAAAAGCTGGACTATGTGAGGAAGAATGGGGTATCAGGAGAGGATGAAGACTCATTAACAACCTGCGTTATGCAGGTGACACAACCTTGCTTGCTGAAAGTGAAGAGGACTTGAAGCACTTACTGATGAAAAGCAAAGACCACAGCTTTCAGTATGGATTACACCTCAACACAAAGAAAACAAAAATTCTCACAACTGGAATGGGTGTGGATTGAGATCAGTAAGCAATATTACGATAAAAAGAGAAAATATTAAAGTTGTCAAGGATTTTGTTTTACTTGGATCCACTATCACCGCCCATGGAAACCAAAAAAGCAAAAACTAAACCCATTGTCAGCAAGTCAATTCGGTCTCATGGCAACCCTATAGGGTGGGGTAGAATCAAAGTACACACTGCATTGGGCAAATCTGCTGCAAAAGATCTCGTTAAAGTGTTAAAAAGCAAAGATGTCACTTTAAGGACTAATGGCACCTGACCCAAGCCATGGCGTTTTCAATCACCTCATATGCTTGCGAAACCTGGGCAATAAATAAGGAAGAGGGGAGAAGAATTGATGCCTTTTAATTATGGTGTTGGCGAAAAATATTGATTATACCATGGACTGCAGAAGAGCAAACAAATCTGTCTTGGAAGAAGTACGGCCATGGTGCTCCTGAGAAGCAAGAACGGTGAGACTATATCTCACATACAACACAACAACCTAACCACAACCTGGAGGATTAAGTACAATGCCGCTCCCTGAGGAGCTGCTCCATGCCTGGTAGTGTAGTAAATGCTCCACACATAAGAGCCCTCACTACTGTTGTCACTATTAACCAAAGAGCTCCCCCCCAAAAAAGGTAAAAATTTGGTCCCTGCTCAAGAGATAAAAATCTAGTTGAGGAGATAGCAGTTGTTTACAAAAAAATTAAAAACGCAAAACAGCACGAATTGGCAAACCCCCAGAATTTAAGCAATGGAGGCTGAGGCCACACCAGTAGAGGAGCGATGACCTTAAGGAGAAGTTGGAACACCTGAGGCTGGCCTGGGAAAGAGAACCCAAAGCCAGAGAGGAGAGGAAGGGCATTTCATAGGAGTCGGTCCCAGAAGGCAGATTCTGGGCACCAGAAATAGGAGATTCCTGAGGAAAGAGAGAACTTATGGCAGCTGGGAAGGGCTCAGACTCTATACTGTACCCAGATGCACAACCGAACCCGTTGTGGCTGAGTGGATTCTGATTCATAGCAACACTATAGGTCAGAGTAGAACTGCCTCACAGGGTTTCCAAGGTGTGACTGGTGGATTCGAACTGCAGGACTTCCGGCTAGCAGCCGAGCTTTTAACCATTAAGCCACCAGGACTCCTTTCTGAACAAAGCAGGGACAAAAACGAACCAAAAGAAAATATTTGAGGAAGATTTAGTTTTAAATTTTGAGACAGATAAATCGGGGTGAGAAGAACAAAGACCATTTGAGGAACGTGTTCAATGTCCGGGCTCCAGGGGATGGGAGCCTGGGCTGACAGGAGAGGTGACGGTAAGCGTGGAAAAGAAGGCTGTAATACACAATAATAACAGAACGTTTTCCATCAGAGTAAACTACCCCCAATCTCTCTCCCTTGTCCCTACTCATTCTCAAACTGAGGACTTTCTTTTCACTCCAGCGACTAGAGAAAAACAAAAAAAGACAATATGTTTGATATTTCTCTTTAAAATGTTAACAGCTTCCCTTTAAAAAGGGGGTGGAAGGTCTGTCAGTGCTCTTTCGAACACAAGAGGGCGCTCCGGAACCCAGGAGCAGCGCAGCGATTGAGCCCAGCCACAGGGACAGGCATAAGAGGCTCCGCTAAGTCGGGCCTGAAAGTGACTTCTAGTTACTTGTATCAAGGAGACAGCGCTGGTGTGTTCCTGTGCTCTGAGACATCCATATGGAGGCCCTGAGCTCTACAGGATGCTCTTTTTTTCCCCCCAGTGGACTATCCCTGTGTAGGTGTGTGTAGGTATGTAGATTGTGTAGCATGTAGCTTGTATAGTTGTGTTGGTCGTATAGGTAAGTAGGTGTGTAGGTGTATAGCTCATGTAGGTTTTATATGTTGTGGAGGTATATAGGTTGTGTAGGTTGTATAGATTGTGTAGCTGTGTAGGTTGTATAGATTGTGTAGCTGTGTAGGTTGTATAGGTGCGTAGGTTTGTGTAGGTTGTGTAGGTGTGTAGGTTGTACAGGTATGTAGGTCATGTAGGTTTGTAGGTTGTCTAGGGGTGCAGGTTGTGTAGGCGTGTAGGTGTATAGGTTGCATAAGCGGTCTGGGTGTGTAATGTGTAGGTGTGTAGGTTGTATAGGTGTGTAGGTTGTATAGGTGTATATGTGTTTATAGGTGTGTAGGTGTATAGGTTGTATAGGTGTGTAGGATGTGTAGGTGTGTAGGTATGTAGGTTGTGTAGGTGTCTGTAGGTGTGTAGGTGTGTAGGCTGTGTAGATATGTAGATTGTATAGGTGTGTGTGTATAGGTGTATAGGTTGTGTAGGTGTGTAGGTTGTATAGATGTGTAAGTATGTAGGTGTATAGGTTGTGTAGGTGTTTAGGTGTATAGGTCGTAGAGTTGTGGAGGTTGCATTGGTATGTAGGCGTGTAGGTGTATAGGATGTATAGGTGCGTAGGTTGTATAGGTATGTAGGTGTATAGGTTCTGTAGGTGTGTAGGTTGTGTAGGTGTGTAGGTCGTGCAGGTGTGTAGGTTGTGTAGGTGTGTAGGTTGTGTAGGCCATGTAGGTGTGTAGGTTGTGTCGGTGGTATAGGTGTGTAGGTTGCGTAGGTGTGTAGCATGTAGGTGTGTAGGTTGTGTACGTGTGTAGGTGTATAGGTGCCTATAGGTGTGTAGGTTGTATAGGTTGTGTAGGTGTGTAGGTATCTGCAGGTGTAGGTGTGCACAGGTGAAGCAGGAAGGCCCAGGCAACCCCAAACTAGAGGATCTGTTTTAATAGGATGCTGCCCTCCTGCAGGCTCAGTTCAGCACCAGGAGCATTTTCCCAGGAGCTGCTTGTAACAAGTGAAGCCCAGTGTCCTTTTCCTGACTTGGCCAAGTGAGCAAGAACCAGGTTACCAGAGAGTAAAAATAGGATGTTGCTGCAGAGTTCTGGGCTGACTGGCAGGGACACGGGGCCCTGGGGCTGGATGGCCAGCCCAGCCTCTCCCTGCGAGCCCAGGGCCTGGACCAGCGTTGCCTGCTGCCAGGCAGTCCTGCCAGGAAAGGGCCGGGAGGCAGGGGGAAGGGCGGGGAAATGGCTTTCCTGTGAGTCAGGGGACAACAGCTGTCACCGTGAGGGGAGAAGAGGTGGAAAACTGGATCCAGCCTTTCCCTGGAGCAGCAGCAGCAGAGTCAAAACAAGCAGTCAGAAACATGAGGCCTGAAAAATACAGTAATTTGTGCATCAAAGCGATGATTAGCACAGCTTCCTGGTTGTCTGTCTGTTTATTTATGGCACATTACACGTTTTAATGCTATTTTCATAAGATGTTTCAGCTGTGGCAGTTCCATATTTGGGTGACAAAAGTGCCTGAGAAAGGCCACCATTATCAGACACCCCGCCCTGCACTGCCTAAGAAGCCAGTGACACCCACAATGACAAAGACCTCCCAAAAAAGAGGGGCAGAGGAGAGCATGTTCCCAATACCTCTTCAGCCAGCACGTTTGGGGACGTTCCCGTGGGCAGAGAAATGAATGACTGTCCCGAGGTCAGGGTGCTGGGGGGGTGGGAGGTGGGGGTGGTAAGGAGGCGTAATGGACAAGCTTAATCCTGGTTCGTTATCTGTAGAGGGGAGAGGTTAAATTTGCATCATCTTTGAGCTCCTTCTGTATGTCACACCCTAGCCATTTGCTGACACAGATTATTCATTGAACACTGAAGTTCACCTCCCATTCCTGAAACTGGCTTGGTTTTCAGTGTATTGGCATCGATGTCAATGTCAGGGGTGGGGGTAAGCACAAAAACCATTGCTGTCTAGTTGATTCTGACTTATAGTGACCATATAGAACAGAGTAGAACTGCCCCATAGAGATTCCAAGGAGCGCTTGGTGGGTTCGAACCACCAACCTCTTGGATAGCAGCCCAGCTCTTAACCACTGTGCCATCAGTAAAAAAAAATCAAACCCATTGCCATCGAGTCCATTCCGACTTCTAGCGATCCTATAGGACAGAGCAGAACTGCCCCCATAGGTTTTCCAAGAAGGTCTGGCGGATTTAAACGGCCGGCCTTTTGGTTAGCAGCCGAACTCTTAACCACTCTGCCACCAGGGTTTCCATGCCACCAGTGGGGAGAAGTAAAACGCCACTCCAAAAGCTCACCACTCCTTTGAGTTTTTTTTTAAAAAGTTACTGGGAGGATAAGGAGAATCATTTTAGGAAGCTACTGGAACGTTCCACCTCATACCCAACAGACAAGATGTGCTTCCCCTGTAGATGGCTCTAGTGACAATTTCCTGCAAGTTGAGTTTCTCTTTGCAATCAGCCCAGAAAAAAAAAAAGTCAGTTTATTTACACCATGGGAAAAACACAGAACCTCAGCCTTCAAAAGTAAAGCAGATGTACCATGCAGGAGAGGGTCCTGGGTTGAGCGAGGGGGACACTGATGAAGACTCTTAACCTGTGGAGTTCACGCTTCCAGAGGCTGGTTTCAGGTGGCTGAGTATTCACCACGTCATCACAATGCCAAAGCCATAGTCGCTTTAAAGAGCCAGCTTCCACCTTCCCGCGCACAATGTATTTACTGTTTATGAAATGTGGAATTAACAAGCTTCAGAAACCATCAAACTGTGTGTTCTCCACCCAAAAATTGATGACTGGTTTCCTCACTTTTATGTCTGAAACCACATCCTAGTGATCTTTTCCCTGGGTTGGGAAGATCTTTAGGGCTCTTGGGTTTATCCGAGGCCTGGTCCTCCCCCAAAAGTTTCCAAAACAAGTGCCAGCATTCTCGGCTGAACACCTGTCCTCTAGGTACTGGGGTGGAGCCCAAAAGCCATCTCATGCAGGCCACTTAAAAGTCATCCCAAGATAACTTGGGTCAGAATTTAACCAGCCATCTACAAATAAAGCACATCCCATTACTCAACACTGAAGGCATCCAGTTCTCGAAGCCTCTATTTTCAACAGTTGCATCATCCATAATCATGCAGTCCAAGCCGGAGGGCATCGAGTTTGGTCTCAGTAAGATAGTACTGGTTTTGTCCATAAGTCTCAAACCAAATTAGTTTGATTTTGGTAAAATCCTAAAGCATAAATGTGCCCCAAAGAAAAGCTTACGGAAGGGCGAGTTTTTGGGTGCTCTTGTAATTTTAACAATGATAGCTAACGTTTATGGAATGTCAGGTTCCAGTTCTGAGTAGTTGTCAAGTCACCTTGGTTAATCTCACAGCTCTCGGGTACATTTGTTTTGCAGACGAAGACCCTGGGTAGAGAGGTCAAGGAACTTTCCAAAGCCTGTAGGGCTAGTAAGGAGGTGAGCGAGAGCCAGCCCGGAGCTCACCCTCTTTCTTATCCACTTCAGCTAATGAAGACTCTTTAAGACATGTCTGATACTATAAGAAATAGTAAGTAAACTTCTACTTCTTTGATAATAAAAATGGAATTTGAAAGAAAAAGTAACAATAAACATGCCTAATTCACAGCAAAAGTAAGGTTACTTGGGATCCCTCAATAGTCCTTGTTCAGTTCTGGGATTGCTGTTGTTGTAGTTGTTGGTTTGGTTTGTTTTGTTGGTGATGGAGGTTTTTTTTTTAAATATGGTTATTTGAGAATTGTGTGGGTTACAATTTGTTGAAACAGCTTTTGGGACATTGATCTGAGATTCAAACCAAGATGCCAAAGACACTAGCTGGAAGAAGGTCTGAGTCCTGGTTCCAGACCTTGTGCATGAGATGTTTCATTCCTTCACCTTCTACCTCCCGATCCAGGCCAGCCAAGAGACCCCAAAATCAGTCTTAAAAGCAAGAGGCCATGCTAAGTTCACTTGACTTTTTAAAGGCAGAAAAATAAAAGACAGCTTCTCCAAAGTGCTGGGGCTCCCAGGAAAACCCATAGTCCTCCATAGCACTGGGATAGAGGACACTAAAGCCTACTGAGGTGCCCCCCAGGCCCCAAATGTGAGGAGACTCCTGAGAAAAGAGCTTTGTTATATATCTCCTCTCATACATTCCTGGAGTCAGGAAGCCAAACTTTGGATGGGGTCCCTGTGCCACTAGGGGGAGCCAGGGGTACGATGTCCACATGTCTCTGGGTCACTAGACCACAGTTCTTACACACTTGTACACATCGAGACCTCCGTGTCATGCTTATGTGGAGCAGAGCGACGTGTACACACAACAGACCCGGGCTGTTCCCTGAACCACCAGCCCCAGCACACAGGGCAGCCATCACAGCTGTAGGGGGCTGAGCACCAAAGGAGGCAAGCTGTTGCCAGGTCAATAATAGCCAGTCTCAGGATGGGTGAGAGATTGTGTGGAGGGAGAGACTGTGGGCTCAGTAATGACCTCACAACTGCGCTTCCTAGAACCACGGACTCTGAATTTCCAGGTCCCTCCAGGATGCAGGCAGCACTGCACACAGGAAACATTTTCAGTACATTCATTCCAAAGTGACAGCCCATTAGCTCAGAGCAGTGACAACTCCAGACTGTAATCACAGCTTCACAGGATGGCAGGACTGGGAGCCCCAGGAAGGCCGTGGAGTTCGGCCCCTTCTGGCTGCTTCCGCTCATGCTTTCTCTAAGGTGAGAGTGCTGAAGCTATTCCCTTAGCTTTAATTACCCATTTTAGCCATCTCTTAAGAGTCGGAATCGACTCGACTGCAGTGGGTTCTTAAGTCATAGAAGAGCTGAATGTAAACTCAAAACCCTGTTGACACTACTGACCCATTGGGGCCCCAAGTGAGTTATATTTCTCCTTGTCAATGTGATGGAGGCCTACCCGAGAGAAAGACATAACACTCTGTGACCTTGGTGGTCACAACAGGCTGAGTTACAGGACCAAAGAGAAGGTCAGCCCCAGATCAGAACTTGGGCAAGAAATTCCTTCCCTTTTGCAGTGTTTTTATACCAATGTATAAGTGCATATGCTACCTGGGCTGTAAAACCTGTGAACACTCGTGTTCTAAATGTGGGTCTATAGGGACAGAGATTAGACCAAGCACTTCACAGGAAAACCAGCTGATTGCTCTTCCCTGCCCCGCCCCCATAGGAAAGGAATTTGGCTTGAGATGAAGGTCTGGTCGTTTAGTAATAACATTCTCTGAGTCCAACTGAGCACGGCAAAGGGAAATAAACACACCCTCGGCTCCTAAACCTGGTCCTGCCATAGACCGGCATAACTGCTGACAAAGGATTTAACCTCTTCTTGACTCAGGTTCCTACTCAACAAGAGACCACCAATATTTTCAAGCCAAGCACTTCAGTCCATGAATACTTGATGGCCGCAGAGAGCAGCGCGTTGGTGCGGCTGTTGTTAGGTTTAACCAAGGTTACACTCTTTCACAATCCAGGCTATTTTGGTCTTCAGCAGCCTTCCAGCCTCACAGTTGTACGGAAATCAAGTACACTTTGAAGGGGAGGAAAAGAATGGCATGTGCGCACAGGAGGTCCAGTTTCACACGCTTTTGGTGCCTTGGCATCTCAAATAAGTAAATAAAAGCCAGAGCGGTTGTCGTCAAGTGGATTCCAAGCAGGTCTGAGGAGGCAGATTGGCCTGGTGGTTGCTCAGGACCAGCATTTCTTGCCAGTGCTGGCTAAGGCACCTGTCCTTAGCCCAAAGGCACCATGGCCATCTTAGTCCCATGAAAACCACTTTTGCTGTCTGGGGCCTCATCCATGGACACTGAGGCACCAGCAGTGTCCAAAAGCTGTATGCTGCCCCCAAAACGATGGCTCAGAAGGCACATGAAATGAGGAACTATCTATCCGCTGAGTTATATCTTGCCTTTTAACTGCCTGAGAAGGCTTGGCTAAGATTGGAAAGTACAGAGGTTCTTAGCTAGGGTTGAAACACAGAAAAATTCATAATCACTTGACCTTGGGGAATCAAGGTCTGCGAAGAGAAGTTTCCCGTGTAATCCGTAAATTCCAGAAATAACCCATATTTACTTAAAATCAAAAGACTCTTCACATTTGAAAGAAAATGCAGTGGATATATTAGCTAGGATAATGCTTGTTGCTATAAAAATCGGTTCAATACGTGTGGTATTGGTTTGTGGATAGCCTTCAGGGACTAGATTCACTCTCTCTTGTGACTCCATCCTCCACTGGGGACACAGAGCCTTCAGCATCCAGGTAGCAGATGGGGAAATAAGGACGAGGAAGACCCACTAGCAATCTCCACCTCAGCAGTTTTTAGTTTCACCCTTCTAGAATCATACCGAGTAAATCTACTCCATCTTCCAACTGACAGGTCTTCAAAAGGTTGAGAATCCACTACATCTTCCTTAAGTGATCAATTTTCCAGTCATCTCTAGCCTCTTAACTGATGTGGCATGGAAATAGCATATGTCACTTCTGCTCATATTCTAATGGTCAGAACTAATCAAGGGGTCCCAACTATCTGCAGAGGAGGCTTAGAAATGGAGCCCCAGCTGGGCAGTCATTTTGCAGTGCAACTCTTTACCATGGATGGGGGAGGCTGAATTTTGTGGCCAGGTAGTGGTGTCTGACACAGTGGTCCACTGGTGCTGGGTTGACCCAATACAGGGATCCTTTCAGTAGCAAACCTGACAATGCTGTCAATGACATCTTTGGAACCTACCAGAAACCATGGCTCCCTACTTTGCAAGGAAACCTATTTCATTTTTGGACAGACTTAATTGTTAGAAAGTTCTTATATTGCATTATGACATCTTGTCAGTAACTTCTACCTGTTGATCTTAGTTCTACCCTTCTGGGATCATATAGAGTAAGTCTACTCCATCTTCTACTTGGCAGGTCTTCAAAAGATTAAAGATCCACTGAGTCTCCCTTAAGCCGTCAATTTTCCAAGTATTCCTAGTTCTTATTGATTTTTGTTTCACTTATTATAACTGGGATACTCACTTGACTATTTTTGGCCATCTTAAAATTCTTAGCTCAGAAGTGAAGCAGTTCTTCAGACATGCAGAATCCAGTATAATGGGACAATATGAGGAAAACTCAGTACAAGCTGTTGATAACAGGGAAAAACCTCCTGTGAGATGCATTCCTACTTCCTCAACGGCTGGATGGTTGAGAGTGGAAAGATGGCAGTGTCGGGCTCCTGGTTATGGGTCTTCAGGGGGTGAAAGCCCTGCGGTTTCTAAGCTTCCCACCCCTCAATATTCTTGCATAGTCAGACAGCTTCAGCAAGAGTGCTTGTCGTGGAACAATGCATTTTAAAACTTAAAAAGAAAAATACGGCTAAACTAAAACTATAGTGAAGCAAGCTCAGGATAATGGCATTTTTGTGCGGGCCCTATATCACATGAGCCCTGGGTCGGAGCAATCCTGGAGGTGAGTATAAATTAGTAACAGAATCTTTTATTAAAAAAAAAAAATTAATAAAGCTTAGGTTAAATATTAAAGAGAAAGAGCTATGGTCCATTCCTCCTGCTAAGAAAAATTAGATTGATTTCTCTTTCTTCCTTGGTAAAATAGTCTCTATGAAAATACTTTTTGGTTTTTAAAAATATTTTAAAATTAATCTTTACAATTAGAGAAGTTGAATTCTATGTGAGAATACCTCACACTGGCTGCACCATTTTGTAAAAGCAATCCCTGAAAACAACTTCTCTCTGTTATGCTTGATTTTGCTCTATTCTAATATGAGAAGGGAAGGGTGGCATTGTGAGCAAGCTTCTAATGGAGTTGAGAAACTTAGACTGGAAAGGGGGTTAACACTGTTATTACTAGCTATCTTTTATCAGCCACCATTCTCTTTGTAGCTTCTGCTATTTAAAGTTACTGTTCACATACTGTGGCTAATTCCCTTTGTTAAATTTCACAGTGAGTGCAGCTTCCTGGGTATTTGTTATTGCAGTCCTGTGAATGCAGGCTGCTCAGATAAAGGGAAAACGGGGTGCATCCGTCTGTGCACAAATTAAAAATGAGTTTAACCCCCTGGTGTCCACGGTTCACTCCCCTTGGGCAAAGTGTGTCCTATGCTTTTGACTGACAAGACATACAATTGCAGTAATACATATATATATAAATGGTATTTGATAGAACTTCAAAAGCAACTGCTTTGATATGATGCTGTATTGACACAAAGAAAGCACCTAGGAAGGAGGCAAAGGGGGCAGGGACCGGAGAACAAGAGAAAATCCTTTTGAGTTTGAAGAGGAAAAAGAGATTTTTATTTTTTAAGGTATATTTTGCAACAAACGATCAGCTTATTTGCAAATGGTTTGGAGTTTCTGGATCACAGTCATCCTGACTTCTTGTACAGAGACTCAGGAAGGGAGAAAAGGAGAAACGGAGGAAGCCGAGGCGGGTTGGGTAAGGGAGGTGTGGAGACAATAACAGCATGTGGGGACTATTTTCTAGGGCCTCACTTTCAGCAGCACTGCCACCAATGGGAGCCTGTCCTTACGGAAACATGCCTTGTCCTCTCTCATTTATTCTTCCCGGGGTAATTTTTGCAGAGAGGGAAAGAGAGAATAAGGAAATAATAAACCATTTCTTTCTGTCCCTATTAATCTAATTTTGGACAGAGAGAAAAAAGCAAGGTTTATCACACATAGGAATGGATTTTGCTGTGTCACTGTGGATTATGACATTTATCTACTCATTGGTCAAGTGTTTCTGGGATGCCGACATACACCAGCTCTTTTCTGGGAGCTGGGGGTAGAGGAGTGAATGAGTCAGGGTGGTTCCAGCCTTCACAGACCTCTGTTCTAGTGAGAGAAGACAGTAATGAACTTGAAAACAAATAGAAACAGCTGAAGAGTTAGTTACGTGAAGATCTTAGGGATGGATGATCCAGGCTGCTGGAAAAGCAAGTGCAAAGGCCCTGCACCACGCAAGAGCTACACACGTTTGAGGCACTCAAAGGAGCCAATATGCCGGACCACAGGGCCCAGGGAGAGCACTGCAGATAAGAACACAGAAGCAGGCAGGGTCAGATCTTGTAGAGCTTTGCAGGGCTTGGATTTTATTCCAAGTCCAATGGTAAGCCAGTGGAGGGCTTGGTTTATCTATTTAATTTTTGTTATAAAAAATATGGATGATTTTAAATATACTCAGAAGCATGGAGAAGACTACAAAGGATCTCAGCAACTAACAAGGCCTGGCCATCCAGCTTCATCCATGTCCCACCCAGTCCTCCTCATCCCACTCAGATTTTGATGAAAATCCCAGATCTCATTTAAATTTACCCAAAAATAATTCAGTAGGTATCAAGCCCGGTAACAACAAAATAATAATAAGGTCTTAATGGCATCAAATATCGTATTTTCAAATATTCTGTCATTATTCAAAAGTTGTGTGTACATGTAATTTTTATTTTAGTCTGTTCAAATCAGGATCTAAATAAGATCCCTATTGCAATTGGTGGATCTTTTGCTCAAGTCTCTTAAAAGGAATACCAAAGGTATTTTTTTTTTTTTTTGGAAGGTTTTAAGTTAAGGGGGTATCATGCTTTGTCAGACTTCTTAAAGATGAATCTAGCCCATGTGGAGACCAGATGGTAAGAGGACAAGATACAGGCAGAGAGGGCAGTCAGGAGGCTATTGCTGGGGTCTAAATGGTACCAAAGTGGTAATAATAAGCTATGGTAATGACGAAGATGGAAGGAAACTGGATGAATAAGGGACATGTTTATTTACCACCTTATTTTCCAGTGATTAAGAACTCGGCAGCTAACCAAAAGCTGGCAGTTTGAATTCACCAGTCACTCCTTGGAAACCCCATGGGGCACTTCTACTCTGTCCTATAGGGTCGCTATGAGTCAAAATTGGCTTGACAGCAGTGGGTTCAATGGTTTCTAGTTAGAGCTTACTGGATTTATTTTTTAGGTACAGCCTTCTGGAGTCGCAGAGTATGAATGTAGGCAGATACAAATAATAGCTGTATGCCTATGAATCCAATCTGTAAGCTTAATACACAGATGGAAACACACGTATACCAGAAACGTAAATATGCATGCAGCAAGCCTCCTCTGGAGGAATATAAAAAAATGGAGTCTCAAAATGCACAGTAAATACCTCCCATTGCTCATAGGGACCCACACTCCTGAAAATAAGGTGAAACAAATTGTCCTATTTTGATTTTCTCCTTAAGTTGATGGCTTCACTTGAAATCTCACAATTTTTTTTTTTTTTCAGGGAACAGTGCAACCTAGCAGAAATTATTCTTTCCAAAGAGACAATAAAACACTTGGGTTTACCATTAGATTCTGTTGCTGAAGACGATCTGGAGATTAACTGGGGACTAAAGAGAGATCCAAATGCTGGTTCCGAGTGGTGTTCCCCCAGCCAGCTGCGCAGACTGTCAAGGGTTTTTGGAAAAGCATAGTCAGGTGCCCAGAGCCAAATCCGCCCCAGAGATTCAAAGGCCAGCCTGTTCTTGGTCCTCTTACTCTTACTTGTTCTGCACCATCTTTGGCAAAATTTTTCCTGCCTCTCTTTCATCTGCACTGCTTTTCCTAGCCTTCCTGTGGGGTTCTCAGCATGACTCTGAGAAATATCCCTCTCTTATTCTGCCTTGTGTTTCTTTTCTCAGGGCAGCTTTCTTCGTCTGCAAGGTGCCCATTTGAGTGACCTGCTTTACAGCCTGTGGAAGCTCTACCCACAACGTCAGCTTGTGCACTTACCCTGTGCCTGGCTTCTGTCTCCTGCCAGACTTCCCAATAAACCCTGAGTCTGCTTTTTGGTATCTGGCTGTCCTTTAGAGCTTTAAACATGGAAGGAGAAATGAAAGAGAAGAGGGAGATCAACAGAGAATGACAGGGAAATGTTATCACTTCCAACCATTATTATTTAGCATTAACCGTCAACTGACTCTGAAGGGCTTTCCAGGACATGAAGAAAGGGGCCGTCTACAGGGCTATTTTTATTACATATGTACATATTGTCCTTCGCGCTCAGCAGTGCCATTGGAGTTCTCATTTCATGTAAGCTGTCCTTGCTCCTGTGTTCTCGGGGGTGTGAACGCGGTGAAGATAACGGTTTGTGACTGCTGGTCTTGTCTGGCTCAGCTCACTTACAGAGCATCCTCTGGCTGCCGCTGCCGTGTGGAGGAACCAGGTGGCTCTAGGCCACGTCTCTGAAGTGAGTCGATGCACGCTCCCTTGGGTTTGCCCCGAGATTAGTGTCATTGTCACAGCCACTCCACAAACACCACATTTCTCTCCATTCTAAGCCATTTGCCTAGTTTTTCACTCAGTTGAGGAGCTCCAAGGCTCTGTCTACACAATGTTTAGTGTCTACACAAAAGCTGAAAAATGCGATTTAAAATCCCAAAGCTTGTGTTAAAGAAACAGTTCAAAGTTTCTTAGATTCAGATAAATGGGGGAAAGAAGCATTTACCTCAGTTCTGTCAGGACAGCATTCTTGTTCTACGTGGAAGGCACTAAAAATAGGCTGTGTTGAATCACATTTTTATTGGCAGCATCCATGGTGCTCCCAGTATACTGAGAACTGTGTACATCACTAGCTCAATGAGGACTCCTCTCCGTGGTTTTCTCTGTAGTACTGGCTCTAGCAGCATGACTCTTAGCCATGAATGTCTGACTTACGTACAATGGTAGACAACGGTTCACAATAACCAATGGGTGCTACTTTGTGACGTGCATCAAACAATTATTATCATTATTACTGTATTATTATGTTAAAGATGTTTTAGTGTATCTGGAAGTGTTTCTTTAATGTTTTTTATGCGTAGAAACGTACACTAGATACTATATACTAAGACAAACATTTGACTAACTGACATTGGATAGGAACCATACCTAACTGTTCCAACTTACATACAAATTCGACTTAAAGACAGATTTAGAAACAGGATGTGTTCCTCATCCGGGGACTGCCCATACTGATAAGGCCTTATTGTTTCCTATATGCAAAATGGAAACCCTGGTGGCGTAGTGGTTAAGTGCTATGGCTGCTAACCAAGAGGTCAGCAGTTCAAACCTGCCAGGCGCTCCTTGGAAACTCTATGGTGCAGTTCTACTCTGCCCTATAGGGTCGCTATGAGTCAGAATTGACTCGACAGCAGTGGGTTTGGTTTTTGTTTGGTTTATATGTAAAATAAGCTAATTGGTAACTACTGTTTCTGCAGATGGAGTCCCTGGGTGGTGCAAACAGTTAAACATTGATGGCTATGAACCCCAAGGTTGGTGATTCAAATCCACCCAGAGGTACCTCAGAAGAAAGGCCTGGCAGTCTACTTCCAAAAGATTATCCTTTGAAAACCCTATGGAGCACAGTACCACTTTGACCCACATGGGGTCACCATAAATCAGGGCTGACTCGATGGCAACTGGTTTTATTTTGATGACGAGCACTTTGCTATGTTCCAGCCACTGTGCTAAACTCTTAAAAAAAAAAAAAAAAAAAAAAACGAGTTATCTCACATAGTCCCTTCGGCAACAGCTAAGGTATTACCTCCACACAAGCCATCCGAGGTTCAGAAATTTCAAACACCTTGCCCAAAGCCACTCAGCTGAGTTCCAGAAGCTTGACTCAAAGCAGAGCCTGAAGTCTTGCATTACGCTGTCTTCTGGGAAGGTCGGGCTCACGTTAATCCAAGCAGTCTCGGTTTTATTCCTTCACGCCGAGAGCTGAAAGTGTTCGAAACCCCTCTGTGCGTCTGAGTGTTTGTGAGGTTATGCTTGCTCAGTTAGGTTCATTTCCTTTTGTTCACCTTTCAGCTGGCCTGCATTGAGCGTTTCCTTGTTCTGGAGGGAAGTGGGTGCTCTCCCAGGTCCAGAGGACAGCTGGTTTGCAGCACTTCCTGTTGAGGGAAGCAGGAAGTGCCGGAAGTGTCATGAGGAAGCCTGCCAGTGAGAGATTTCTGGAGCTGTAGGGGGAGAAGCTTCAGACTCAGTGTGGATCCCTGGGAGCAAAGAGGCCGATAAGAATGTGGGCCGAATTTCTGGGTTTCCCTTTCCCATGAATCTTCCCAAATAGGTGAATGGCTGAATTTTAGAGAAACCTTGCTTGTAAACACTGCAGAGCAAAGGCTGGCTCACAGCAGACACAGGAGCTGGGTAAGAGGGGTGAGGAGTGAGCCCAAGGCCCCACTGCAGCCCGCAGAGTTCCAGGGTGGCATTAATTTGGACTTCCCTTTCTTTCTTCCTCAATGACCATATTACATTATTATGAGCAAGGGACCAGATGTGAGCTTGGGGAAGCAGAATGAAGGCAAGTTTGGTTTGAAAAACAAAGTGACATGGAGAAGCATGAAATATATGTGCAAACTAAGTAGGAAAATGAAAAGTGTATAAAGGGCATGAAGGAGGGAAAATTAAAATCCAGGTTTCAGGGATGTGTTTTATTATGGGAGCAATGAGCTGCAGTTATTTGCAGAGAATTTCTGGTTAATGAACACAGCAGATTGAACAGTACACCACTCTGGGTTACCTGGCCCACAACATACTTAGCTTTGTTGATATTGATGTTAGGGATTGAACTGTGCTCCCCCTCAAAAAAAAAAAAAAAAAAGTGCTGGAATCCTATCCTCTATAAAAAAAAAAAAAAAAGGCGGGAAATTAGCCCTGGTGTTGCAAGGGTTAAGAGCTTGGCTACTAACCAAAAGTTTGGTGGTTCAAACCCACCCAGCAGCTTTGTGGAAGAAAGTCCTAGCAATCTGCTTCCTTAAAGATTACAGCCTTGAAAACCCTATGGGACAGTTCTACTCTGTCACACGGGATTGCTACGTGACAGAATCGACTTCATAGCACCCAACACCACCACCACCCCTACCTATGGGTGTGAGCTAATCTAAGGTAATGCAGTCGCTTTCCATAATGTAATATAATTAATCAGTTGAGGTCATACCACCATACAGCAGATCCGAAACCTAATCATGTCTGAGTTATATAAAGGTGTAAAGAGTAGCACAGACACACACACACAAGCCACAGGGCTACCTACAAGGACGGAATCAACATGGCTGAGACCATGATTTGGACTCTCAGCCTACAAAACCATGAGAAAATAAATTCCTGTCCATTAAAGCTACCCACTGTGGTATTACTGTTACATTAGGACCAGGGAACTAAGACAATTGGCCAGTGTGCACCAATTCAGAGTAGAACAGCCCCTAAAAAGCCAAGGTGAAGAAAATGTTAGTTTCACCAATTATCTCCTTTCTCCTCTATGCCAAGGAGCCCTGGTGGTGCTGTGGTCAAGCGTTCAGCTGCTAACTGAAAGATCAGCAGTTCGAACCCACGAGCCACTCTGCAGATGTATCAGTCTGCTTCCGTAAAGATTAAAGTTTTGGAAACACTGTGGGACAGTTCTGTTCTGTCTCATACGGTCACTCTGAGTCAGGATTGACTGGGTGGCAATGGGTAAACAGGTCCTATGTACCCAAACTGGTTTTTGCCTGTCAGGTTAATCATGCTCACCTTTCTCATTCATTCATTCATTCAACAAAATATGAACTAACCACCCACATTGTGCCCAGCACTGCAGTTGTTGAGGAAGTGTTGGTGAATAAAAAAAGAAATGGCTTCTGCTCACCTGGAGCTTACAGTTTAGCAGGAAGATTAAGGCCCTTTTCTTTAAACTATTAATCCACACGACTGCTAACTGAAAGGCTGGCAGTTCAAGTCATCCAGAGGTGCCTTGGAAGAAAGCCCTGACCATCTGCTGAAAAACCAGCCAGTGACAACCCTGTGGAGCAGAGTTCTACTCTGACCCACGTGGGGTCATCACGAGACGAAGCCTACTCAATGGCAACAGCTATCGGTATTGGTTCTAAAACACAAAGCAAAAAATAAAACAGCAACAAAAACAGCCAACCCCTCCCCCCAACTCCACACTCCCCTCTAATTAAGATCATCTTGAGTGGCTGTCTTCTCAAGAGTCATCTACCACGGCAGGGTCTAGTCGGTACAGTAGATCAGCCTGAACCTTGACAACCAGTCTTCTGCCCCCTCCAAAGCAGCCCATGACAAGCTCACCAATGATGTCTTCCTTCTTAAATGGATGCTTTCCGATCCCAGACTTATTTGCCCCCTCTGTGAATTTTGCACTGGGGCATTGGTGATTCAGTGGTAGAATTCTCACCTTCATGAGGGAGACCTGTATTCAATTCCCTTCCATCAGAGCTCATGCACAGTCACCATCTGTCTGTCACCTGGCCCCACAGTGCTGAACAGGTTTCAGTGGAGCTTCCAGAATAAGAAAGACTAGGAAGGAAGGCCTGGAGACATTTCGTTCCATTGTGCATGGGGTCACCACTTGACTGCAGCTAACCAAAAAACAAATTTTGCACTGTTGGCCATGCCTGTATTCCTCCATTGTTTTCTTCCAGGGATTTCCTGAACACCATGATCTTCTGATATTCCTCCCACTTCTCAGGCCATACCTTCACTCCCAGGTTTTTCCTTCACCATCCATTTTCCATTTATTAGAATACTATTGTTGCCGTTTCTCACTTGGAGATTTACATGCTCTTCTGGCCTTAATTACTATTTATTTGCTCATCACTGTTACTTTTCTGTAATATCTTCATCTCTGTGTAACTAAACACGTTCTACAATTCCTCACTTAGAAATCCCAACAGCACCCCAACTCACAGGTTCAAAACCAGACTCATCACCTCCTCTCCTCCGCCCTTGTCCATCTCCAAGCATCGCATCATCATCCATCTACTGCCCCAAGTGGGGACCACAGAGTCATCCTCAAGCCCTTCCTCTTCCTCACTCCCACATCCAACAAGTTACCCAGCACTGACTTCTTTTTTTATTATCTCCGTAATCTGTCATTTTTTCCAAACCTTCTGTTGAGGAGTGCCTGGCACATAATAAGTGCTGAATAAATGGTTGTTGAATAATGTGATTTGATGGAAGGATGGACACATGACTCAGATCTGACCATGATGTGTCAAGAATTCCAGCTCAGTGAGTAATGGGTCGCCCTGCCCTGGATGCCCTGAGACCATGGTCGGATGATTCAGTCCCGGTCTCGCAGTGGTCTTGTGCACGGACAATGGCACTTTCAGAGCAGACTCAAATATATTCCCTGATGTGATCAAACACCAGTGAGGCTCTCACGTTATCCTGACTGCTGAAAGGTTGGAGCTAGCAAATATTTTGGCTGTGTGCTCACTTAATTAATATCGATCAGAATAATGTGTGGTCTATTCTCAAAGCCAACTCTTCAGACAAAGATTAGACTGGACTATAAGACATAAAGTGATATTGGTGAGGAGTGAGCTTCTTAGCTCAAGTAGACACATAAGACTAAGTGGGCAGCTTCTGTCTGGAGGTGGGATGAGAGGGCAGAGGGAGACAGGCTGGCTGAATGGACGCGGGGAATACAGGGTGGAGAGAAGGAGCGTGCTGTCAGTGTAGGGAAAGCAACTAGGGTCACATAACAATGCGTATATAAGTCTTTGTATGAGAAACTGACTTAAACTGTAAACTTTCACTCAAAGCACAATAGAAAAAAAACTAGAAATAGACAAAAAAAAAGAATAACGTGTGGTTTTCCTCTTTTCTTTGTTTCAGACTTCTTTCATTTCATAGCAGGGGCCTGCTTCCATCAGCTCCATCAGATTGGGGACCAATTTGCCAGTCATAAAACCCTGAGTCTCTATACTCTTCCTTCTTGAAGCAAACTTTGTTGACCATTTCAAAGCTAATGCCCATTATCTTCTGAAATAAGAGAGTAAACATAGATATATTCAGAGATCACTGATTGTGCAACTTTCAGTATCAGTAATTCTGGGGAAAGATTTTCTCAGGAAGAAGGTAGAATTCAATAATCTAAACTTGTTTATGATTAACATGGATATAATTAAGAACTCAGTCCCTATGATTTGGTTCAAAGAAAGAAAGATAAACAACAAAAGGAAAAATCAGCCTAGCTCTTTAAAAAATAAAGAAAACCAGAAAGATATCAAAAGAGATGGAGAAAGGAAGTAAAAAAGAACATGGATAACGGGAGGCAGGTTTCTTGAGTATCCAGGGAAAAAAATTGACAAGAACTAGTGTAATATTACCTTTTGGATACAAACTAGTGAATTTTAATTTGCTTATTTTAATAAGCCTCAAACCAAAAATATTAAAAGTTAAGAAAACAGTTGCCATTGAGTCATTTCCCCCCTAAAAATACAAAGCAAGATATGTTTCTGGTCAGAGTTTGGGAACTTAATTTTTTTTTTTTTCCTTTCTATACCGAAGGCCTTCCCCGCCTTGGTATTAAGCAAACATAAACATGTTCGTATAAGTATCAGCAACCTCCAAGATAAAGAAGGATATGCCTCACAACAAAAAAATAACAATAGCAAAAACACCAGTGTTTTCTGGAGAACTAAGAAATATGTGACATGCAATATGTTAAGCTTTATAGTTTACGCTCATGGCCAAGATTTCAAAACTGCAGACCATTTAGATTTTTCTGGTAGGGAAGTGCCCCAGGTATAAAAAAAAAATCCACTGATCTTAGTAGCAAAGACAGAGAAAGGATTTAACATTGGGCCTGAGAATTCTTTGAAGCTAAAACCACGGGCCTGTCCTGAGCTTCTGACCTCTAGCCATGAAGCCCTGTCTTAGTGTCCTGGTGCTGCTATGCCACAAATACCACAGGTGTGAGGCTTTACAGAACATTTATTTCCTCACAGTCCAGGAGGCCAGGAGTCCAATTCAAGGTGTGGCTCTAGGGGGAGGTTCTTCCCTGCCTATTTCAGCTTCTAGTAGCCAGCAGTCCTTAGAGTTCCTGGGCTTGTAGAGGCCTCTGTCCCCTGGTTGTCAGCTAGCCTGTGTCCCTGTGCCTGCCAGTGGCCACGCCTACTCTGCTCTTATAACAACTCAGAACTGATTAGGTTTGAGATCCACCCTGCATTGGTAGAACCCCAACTGATTGATTGCTCATATCACATTAGATTGCATTTTGGGAGGTGAGGTATAAAGGTTAGGACCCAACACATATTTTTTGGAAGGGTGGCAAATAATTCAGTCCATAACACCATGTGCCATTTTCACCCACCACACACCACCCACCACCACCCATTGCCGCTGAGTCGATTTAGACTCACAACGACCCTATAGGACAGAGTAAAACTGCCCCATACGGTTTCCAAGAAGCAGCTGGTGGATTTGAACTGTAGGGGTGCTCTGCCCTCAGGCAATAGATTTAAATCAATAACTTCAGGTAATTTTCATCCCTCAATGAATGTATAATTCTGCTGGATTCCTTTGGTACCAAGGCCATCACACGAAGCAGGAGGTATGGCATCCAGGCAGGAAAACAATAACTCTGTCAAAGCTTGTCCCCAGACATTAGTACTGTACTATGAGTGAGGAATTAATTATACATCTACACAAACACACACACACCCCCCATACACACACCACACCACACTTACCACTCTCATACACAGCACACACACACACTATATACATACTACACAAACACTCCATACATACAGACAAAGCACACACACCACATATACACAAACCACGGAGACACAAACCACACAGACACACGTACGTACATACCACACACCATAAACAATGGCCTCATCCATACCACATACACTCATACCACAGACACACCAAACACACACCACACCATACACACACACACACACACCACACTCGCACACATACACAGCATACATACACACACAGTACACATACTATACACACATACCACACCCACATATGCATATACACACACACCATATGCACACACACAGAGACACACCACAGACACACAACACACAGACATGGACATACTACACACCACACACACAGACATACCACACTCACATGCACATATATAATACAGATATACACACACCATATGCAACTACATACACACACAGACACATATACCATACACACAGGCATATCACACACACCACATAGACCACACACAAAGAACATACACACAGAGCAAATACACATACCACAGTCACATGTACACACACACAGACACCACGCATATGCACACACAACACACACACACACACACCACACGCACAGAGACACACAGACACATACCCACACACCACTTACACCACACACACATACCATATACAAAGACGCACACAGAGGAATACACACACTCACACCACACACACTCCAGGAATCCACTGACTCCTGCTACTTGGGCTCTGAGACCAGGGTCTCCTGAGAAGTCGCGTAGTTCTGTCGTGTCCAGGAGAGAAAGCATTGATTGACTTTACTCTTCCAGTTTGCCAAGTGTGAACTTGGAGGAGAGGCCAAATGTATAATTTAGTTTTAGTGGAGAGGAAGCCTGGGTACTCGGTAGAGCTGTATGATGAAAGGCACCAGTAATATACCCACACTCGTTCCCCATCCCATGAATATTCCTTTTGCTAGCCCAGGCCTTGGAGCCTGCTGCACAGCACATTAGACGACTAGGGGCCTGGCCTCGCTTCCAGCCTCTGCAAACCTCAGTTTCCCCGTAGCAGGGTGGAGACGAAAATCTCCAGCACAGAGCGCTATTGGGGGGCTTGACGCTTCGCTGTAACGATATCACCATGTAAGCTGAAGTGTTCTACACACACGTTTGGGAGTTTCATTAAATTGAAACCTCAGATATTTTTAAGCCGATGTGGTAAATCCTAGCAAGTACACGCCTTCAGGGAAGCAGGGAGAGTGCATGGCTCTGCTCCAGCTCAGTAGTGAGGCATCTGCCTCAGTTTCCTAGGCTGCAGTAACAAGTGCCTGAAAGTGCATGAATTTAAAGAACAGAGTTTATTCTCTCACAGTTCTGGGGGCCAGGAGTCCAATATCAGGGCCTCCGCAGGGCCGTGCTCTCTCTCTGTGGCTCTGGGGGAAGACCCTTCCTTGACTAGTTCAGCTTCTGGCAGCCCTATCCGTCTCTTGCCATTCCTTGGTTTGTAGGTGGATTCTCACATGCTGTCTTCCACCTGTGTATGACTGTTCCCTGTCTGTCCTTTTCTTTTCCAAGAGGCCACTGAGAAGGGATTAGAATTAGGACACACCCCCCTTCATCATATCTTCCCCCACTTAACTGAAAATGTCTGCAAAGAGAAACTCTATTTCCTCACACAAGATCGCACTCACAGGTATAGGGGTTAGGACTTCAACATATCTTTTGTGGGGAAACAATTGAAACTCCTGAAAGCTCTAGAAAAAAAAAATCTATGCGATGGTTTGTTTGTTTATTATCAACCTGTCAGCGTTAGCTGCCGTCCAGTTGGTTGCAACTCACGGCAACCTTACGCAGACAAAACCAAATGTTGCCCAGCCTTGCACCGTCTCCAGGACCTTTGACGTGTTTGAGTCCAGTGGTGTGCCTAGTGTGTCAGTCTACACCACGGATGGTCCCTGGTTCTTGCTGACCTTCTACTTACCAAACATGGTATGATACCCTTTCTAGAGATTAGCCTTTCTTGGCGATGTGTTCAAAGTGAGTGAGCCAAAGTCTCACCGTCTTCGCTTCTAAGGAGCATTCTGGTTGTACTTCTTGTAAGACAGACGTGTTCATTCTCCTGGTGGTTCATAGTAAATCAGCATTCTTTGCCAAGACCATAGTTCAAATGTGCCAATTCTTCTTCTGTCTTCCTTTTTTATCGCCCAGCTTTTCCCATGCATAAGAGGCAGTTGAAAAGAACATGGCTTGGGTCAGGCACACCTTAGTCGCCAAAGTGACATCTTTGCATTTTAAAACTTTAAAAAGGTCTTTTGAAGCAGATTTGCCCAATGCAATACATTTTTTGAATCTTGACTGCCACGTCCATGGGCATTGACTGTCGATCCGAGTAGGATAAAATCATTGCACATGAGATTATCAACCTAGTCTCATGGATTCCTACTTTTCCAGTGTTTATAATCCATTACCCTCCTTAATTATTTTGTTGCTCAAATTGTGCAGATTGGACCTGTAAGAGCCCCTGCCAACCAGCTGTTGTGTCCTTTTGACGAGTCAGCCTTCGCTTTTTGAATATTTATTTTCCGAGATAACATAACATACCAAGCTCTTCTGGGACATTCTTTGATCCTGCACTGGAATCAGCCATTTCTTTGAGGAGCCCTGGTTTCTTTCAGGGGAAAACGGCACTAGAAACCAAGATCTGGGCTATAAGCATGTTCATTGCTGTTTTCGGTGGGGAGGGCTATGCTTCTATGCCCTTTCAGTATATAGGGCTAGGTGAGGAGAAAAAAAAATATATATATATATATACTCACACAATACATATATATATAAAAACCCACTGCCATCGAGTCAATTCCGATTCATAGTGACCTTATAGGGCAGAGTAGAACTGCCCCATAGAGTTTTCAAGGAGTGCCTGGTGGATTCAAACTGCTGGCCCTTTGATCAGCCGCTGTAGCTCTTAACCACTATGTCACCAGGGTTTCCACATATATACATACATGTATATCTCACATATAAGTATGAATATACATATACTTCTTTTAGAAATCATGTGTTTGCTTGAATTTTTCAAATTCCAATCCAATCAGTCCAATCCATATCTATCGTCTATCTCTATCTATCTATAGATCAGCATCAATCCATTGGCTTATTTGCTCCATCTTGTAATAGATCTGAAATAGCTTCAGAATGGCCTTGTCCATACCATGATGAAGCAAACCTACTGAAAGAGTTCAGGATTTGTTGGCAGTTTTCGCCCCCAACCTTTCCCCAAGACTGAGGGTATACAGTGAATACCCTCTCCTTACGTTACTTGAGAAACTTCTCTTCCCACGCCCATCGGTGTGGTTGTGATTGAGTTTAAATGCAGTTGCTTTGCTTGTTTCTGTTTGTTTTAGTTCTCTTGCCTTTCCATTCTTGTTTCAGTTTTATTTTTAACATATAGAGCGTGAACATGTTTTCAAATCTTAAAACTATACCAAAAGGTCATCTCAGAAAAGTGTCACTCTCTCCTGTAGCTCTTCCACCTCCAGTGGAGTCATTAGGGGGATGCAGGGGCTGCAGACCACACCAGATGACACCGTCAGAGGGGATGACACCAAAATGACTATCTATAAAATTTTTGTGCAGTGGTTCAACAGAAATTTATTATTTTTTAAAAAATACCCCTGTAGTTAATTATAACAAAAAAAATTTCAAGAGCCCAGCTTACATGCATCTACCCACAAAACTAAAACTCGATGCTAATTTACTTTTTAAACCTTCTAATGCTATCCAGAAAGGCAGAGGGTCAGTGACAAAGAGGAAGACCCTCAATGAGATGGATTGACACAGTGGCTGCAATAATGAGGTCAAACACAGCAACGATTATGAGGATGGCACAGGACCTGGCAGTGTACATAGGGTCTCTACGAGTGGGAACAGACTCAACACGCACCTAACAACAACGCAATGCTCTCTGGAGAGAGCTGTCATTATTACTCTATCACAATAACACTTCAAATGCGTGATTTCGTCTGCACACACAAGCGCTCGCTGTTGTTTTCATTGCTGCGGTGTGTTTATAGTAGCTGATTTTGTCAAATTTTCTGGTGTTTTAGTATAATATTGTGGTAATTAGCGTGGAGGAGTGACATCATGAGTCACCACACTGGGTACCACCCACTCTAGTGACGACACTGTTCGTCTTGTTTATACTATCTCTCATGGATTAAATTGTGTCCCTAAAAATGTGTGTTTTAATCTGTCTGGGCCAGGATGCCCGGTATTGTATGATTGCCCACCATTTTGTCATCTGAAGTGATTTTTCTGTATGTTGTAAATTCTGCCTCTATGCTGTTAATGAGGGGTGGATGGGTGGTAGTTGTGTTGATGAGGCAGGACTCAATCTACTAGATTGGATTGTGTCCTAAACCGGTTTCTTTTGGGATATAAAAGAGAGGAGTGAGCAGAGAGACAGGGGGACCTTGTACCACCAAGAATGCAGCGCTGGGAGCAGAGCTGGTCCTTTGGGCCCAGGATTCCTACTCAGAGAAGCTCCTAGTCCAGGGGAAGATTGATGACAAGGACCCTCTTCCAGAGCCAATAGAAAGAGGAAGTCTTCCTCTGGAGCTGACTTCCTAAATTTGGACTTTTAGCCTATTGTACTGTGAGGAAATAAATTTCTCTTTGTTGAAGCCATCCACCTGTGGTATTTCTGTTATAGCAGCACTAGATGACTAAGGCACTATCCAACATAGGTCACCAATTTCCTTGTTTCCTGGTTTATTCTGTTAATTTTTGAAAATATGAGTAGTATGTATCTCCCCCCCCCCTTCTTTCTTAAACTCTGCTTTTTCACTTAGCAATGTATCCTAGAAGTCACTCCTTTTCCGTTCTTCGAGGTCTGTCTTACTCTTTTTTCCCAGTTTCACAGCATTACCATAGTTTATAAAATTAATGTCTCATGTGTGGACACTCAGGTAGCTCCTAATATTTTACAATTTCAAATATTGCTGCAGAGAATAAACATATGCTATTGTTTTGGGGGCTATATCATCAGGGTGAGTTTCTAGAAGTCAGATTTCTGAGCTGAAGAATAAATGCACATGTACTTGTATTAAATATTGCCAAGTTCCCCTCTGCTGGAGCTGTACCATTCTGAATTCCCATCAGCAATTCAGGCTCCCACACAGCCTTGCCAACAGAGCGAACGTTAAGCTTTTAAATTTTTTCCACACTAATGAGTAAAAGCTAGTATCTCAGTGTAGCTTTAATTTGCATTTCTCTTCCTGTGAGTAACGTTGAACATCTTTTGCATATTATTAAGGATTATTTTAATATCTATTTTGTGAACTGGCTATTCATGAATAACTTGTATTTTAGGTTTTTTCTACAGGATTTTTGATCCTTTTTACCCCCATTATACCAAAGTTTGTGGTATCTTGGGTTTATGCCCTTTCATCTGTGTTTTCCCAGTTTGTCATTTTTCTTTTGACCTTGTGTATGGTGCTTTCCACCACACAGAGACGACTGTTTCTTTGTTGGGGGAAAGGGGGCGTCCAATTCATGAATCTTTTATTTTATTGAATCTGGATTTTGAATTGTTGTTAGAAATCCTTTTCCTACATTCAGGTAATAAAATAATTTACCCATGTTTTCTTTTAGAACTCATGTAGTTATATTTCTACATTTAGATTTCCAGTCCCTTTGGAGTTTATTCTAGTGTATGGTGTGAGGAATGAATCTAATTTTATCACTTTTCCCAATGCCTATATGGCTGGAGTTCCTGGGTAGAGCAAAATGTTAACGTACTCTACTGCTAACTGAAAGGTTGGCAGTTCAAGTCCACCCAGAGGCACCTTGGAAGAAAGGCCTGGCAATCTATTTCTGAAAAATCAGTCACTGAAAACCTGTGGAACACAGTTCTGCTCTGACACACATGGGGTCGCCATGAATCAGGGTTGACATGACTCAATGGCAACTGGTTTATATAGTTATTTCAATGCTATTTATTAAAATGTTCATCTTTGCCAACAGTGATTTGAGGTACCACCTTTACAATATACTAGATTTCTGCATGTTTTGGGATCCCTTTCTAGTCTATTCATTCTATTCCATTTGTTTGCTTGTCTATTCATAACCTTGTGCTAGGCTGTTTTAATTATGGCAGATTCACTAAAAAACCCATTGCCATCCAGTCAATTCTGACTCATAGCAACCTTATAGGACAGAGTAGACCTTCCCCATAGAGTTTCCAAGGAGTGGCTGGTGGATTCTAACTGCTGACCTTTTGGTTAGCAGCCGTATCTCACCATAGACCTTAACCACTGTGCCACCAGGGCTCATAGTGTTTTAATACATGTAAGCTCTTCCTTTTCACTGTTTTCCTGTGAACTTTAGTATGAACTTGTCTAGCCCCATGAAGAAAGCTTGTATTTCTTTAAAACTGAGATTGCATTAAACTTAGAAATTATCATACAGAGAATTGTCATGTTCATGATATTGAAACATCCCCATCTCCTACTAGATAGTCCTAAGAGTTTATAGTTTACTTTTAATAGTAAAACAGGTTTTAAGCAAGTTTTTTTTTTTAATTCATTGTTATGTATTTTATCTTTTATTGCTACTATAATTGGAATTTTCTCATTTATTGTATCTTCTAACTGATTATTATTTGTGTATATTCATGAAAGCTATTGATTTTTACACGTTATTTCCATATCCTATTAGTTGATTAATTTTTTCAATTCTTTCAGTTAGTACTATCATTAATTCTCTGGAGTTTTCCAGGTATACTATCATTTCACCTACACTGAAAGAGTTTTTTTGTTTTTTTTTTCTTACAATTCTTGTGCCTTCACTAGTTTTCTCTAGGCTAATGCATTGTTGTTAGATAGTAGAAGAGATAGTGTGAATCCTTGCCTTTTTCCTAACATTAGTACCAATGTCTCTAGTGTTTCCCAATTTAAAAAGTTTCTGGAATTAGGATTGGGATATATATGTATATATTCCAAAAACCATTGCCACTGAGTCAATTCTGACTCATAGTGAGTTTATAGGGCAGAGTAGGACTGCCCCATAGGGTTTCCAAGGAGCTGCTGGTGAATTCAAACTGTCGAATTTTCAGTTAGCAGCTGAACTCTTAACCGCTGTGTCACCAGGATGATATATATGTCAACCTTCTATGGCTGCTATTCTAAAGGTTGGCAGTTCAAATCCACCAGGTGCTCCTTGGAAACTCTATGGGGCAGTTCTACCCTGTCTCCTAGGGTCACTATGAGTTGGAATTGATTCGATGGCAATGGGTTTGGTTTCTATACACACACACACACACACACACGTCAGTTTGTCATACTGTGGGGGCTTGCATGTTGCTGTGATGCTGAAAGTTATGCCACCAATATTCAAATATCATCAGGATCACCTGCTGTGGACAGGTTTCAGATGAGCTTCCAGATTAAGAAAGATTAGTAAGAAGGACCTAGCAGTCTACTTCTGAAAAAAAAAAAATTAACCAGTGAAAACCTTACGAGAAGCAGCAGAACATTGTCTGATATAGCGCTGGAAGATGAGCCCCTCAAAGTGGAGTCAACTTTAACGACATGAGTAAAGTTTTCGAGATCTTCATTTGCTGAAGTGGCATGACTCAAAATGACAAGAAACAGCTGCAAACATCATCAATAATCAGAACGTGGAATGTACAAAGTATGAATCTAAGGAAATTGGAAATTGTCAAAAACAAAGTGAAATGCATTAACATCAACATCATAGGCATTAGTGAGCTGAAAAGAAATGGTATTGGCCATTTTTGAAGCAGACAGTCATACGGCCTACTGTGCTGGGAATGACAATATTGAAGAGGAATGGCATCATGTTCATTAACAAAAAGAACATTTCAAGATCCATCCTTGGGAGGTACAACACAGTCAGTGATAGGATAATATTCATATGCTTACAAGGAAGACCAGTTAATACAACTAATATTCAAATTTTTGCACCAACCACTAAGGCCAAAGATGAAGAAATTGAAGATTTTTACCAACTTCTGCACTTTCAAACTGACCAGTCAATCAGGTTGCATTGATAATTACTGGCAACTGGGATGCAAAAGTTGGAAACAAAGAAGAAGGATTAGTAGTTGAAAAATATAGCTTTGGTTATAGAAACAATGCCGGAGATTACATGACAGAATTTTGCAAGACCAGCGACTTCTTCATCGCAAATGCCTTTTTTCAAATACATAAACGGTGACTATACACATGGACTTCACTGGACAGAATACACAGGAATCAAATGGACTACGTCTGTGGAAAGAGACGATGAAAAAGCTCAATGTTATCAGTCTGAACAAAGCCAGGGGCTGACTGCAGAACAGACTACCAATTGCTCATATGCAAGTTCAAGTTGAAGTTGAAGAAAATGAGAATAAGTCCAAGAAAGCCACAGTATGACCTTGAATATATCCCACCTGAATTTAGAGACCATCATAAGAATAGATTTGATGCATTGAACACTAATGACCGAAGACCAGACAAGATGTGAAGTGACATCAAGGACATCATACAAGAAGAAAACAAGATGTCCTTAAAAAGATGGGAAAGAAAGAAAAGACCAAAATGAATGTCAGAAGAGATTCTGAAACTTGTTCTTGAACTTAGAGTAGCTAAAGTGAAAGGAAGAAATGATGAAGTAAAACAGCTAAACAGAAGATTTCAAAGAGAAGCTCAAGAGCACAAAGGAAAGTATTATAATGAAATGTGCAAAGCCCTGGAGTTAGAAAACCAAAAGGCAAAAACATGCTTGGCATTACTCAAGCTGAAAGAACTGAAGAAAAAATTCAAGCCTCAACTTGTAATATTGAACGATTCTATGGGGAAAATACTAAATGACCCAGGAAGCATCAAATAAAGATGGAAGGAATACAGAGTCACTGTATGAAAAAGAATTGGTTGACGTTTAACCATTTTAGGAGGTAGCATATGATCAAGAACCAATGGTACTGAAGGAAAAAGTCCAAGCTGCACTGAAGGCATTGGTGAAAAACAAGGCTCCAGGAACCGATGGACTACCAACTGAGTTGTTTCAACAGAGATGCAGTGCAGGAAGTGCGCACTTGTCTGTGCCAAGAAATTTGGGAGATAGCTACTTGGCTACCCAAATGGACGAGACCCATATTCATGCCTATTCCAAAGAAAGGTGATCCAGTGTAATGCAGAAATTATCAAAAGAATATCATTAATATCACAGGCAAGAAAAATTTTGCTGAAGATCATTCAAAGGTGGTTGCAGCAGTACATCAACAGGGAACTGCCAGAAATTCAAGCCAGATTCAGGAGAGGACGTGGAACTAGGGAAATCATTGCTGATGTCAGATGGATTCTGATTGAAAGCAAAGTATACCATAAAGATGTTTACCTGTGTTTTATTGACTATGCAAAGGCATTTGACTGTGTGGATCATAATAAATTATGGATAACATTGTGAAGAATGGGAATTCCAGAAAACTTAATTGTGTTCATGAGGAACCTGTACATAGACCAAGAGGCAGTCGTTCAAACAGAAAGTCAGGAAAGGTGTGCGTCAGGGTTGTATCCTTTCACCATGTTTATTCAACCTGTATGCTGAGCAACTAATCCAAGAATTTGGACTACATGAAGAAGAACTTGGCATCAGGATTGAAGGAAGACTTATTAAGAATCTGAAATATGCAGATGACACAAACTTGCTTGCTGAAAATGAAGAGGACTTAAAGGACTTATTGATGAAGATCAAAGATTACAGCCTCCAGTATGAATTAAAAAACCTCAAGATAAAGAAAACAAAAATCCACACAACTAGACCAATAAGGAACATCATGACAAACAGAGAATTTTGTTGCTGTCAAGAACTTCATTTTAATTGGATCCACAATCAACATCCATGGAAGCAGCAGTCAAGAAATCAAAAGACGCATTGCATTAGGCAAATCTGCTACAGAAGACCTCTTTAAAATGTTAAAAAACAAAGATGTCACTTTAAGGACTAAAGTGCACCTAACCCAAGCCATGGTGTTTTCAATTGCCTCATGTGCCTGCAAAAACTGGACAGTGAATAAGGAAGACCGAAGAAGTATTGATGCCTTCAAATTACGTTGTTGGTGAAGAATATTGAATATACTATTGACTGCCAAAAGAACCAACAAATCTGTCTTGGAAGAAGTACAGCCAGAGGATATTATCAGGAGGTATTGGTCCCTAAAGAAGGACATCATGTTTGGTAAAGTAGAGGGTCAGCCAAAAAGAGGAAGACCCTCAACAGGATGGATTGACATGGTGACTGCAACAATGGGCTCAAGCATAGCAACTATCATGAGGATGGTGCGGGAACGGGCAGTGTTTCCTTCTATGGTGCATGGAGTTGCTATGAGTAGGAACAGATGTGATGGCACCTAACAACAACACATATATATATCTTATATTAAGGATTCGTATTTCATCAAGAGATATTATAAAGAATGGGAGTTAAATTTCTCAGCTTTTTTTCCTACATGTCTGGAGATACTCGTATGATTTTTCTCCTTAGACTTAATTTTATGATAAAATTATTAACAAGATTTCCTATTATTGAGCCATCCCTGAATTCTGGTATAAAACCACATCTGTTTAATAATACTTTGTTTTGGCTTTTTGCACCATGTTAATAAGTGAAATATTTCTGTAATTGCCTTTGTTGTTCTAACTTTATTAAGCAATGTTATAAGTAGGAATCGACTTGATGGCAATGGGTTATCAATGTTATACTTGTGTCATAAAAAGAATTTGGATGTTCTCCTTCATTTCCTGTGTTCTAAAATAAATTTATGGGGAATTCTGACTATTTCTTCTCTAAAAGTTTAGTAGTATACCCCTGTGAAACCATTTCAGTTGATGCTTGTTTGAGGGTTAAACCAAACCCATTGCCATTGAGTGGATTTCCACTCACACATACCTTATAGAAAAGAGTAGAACTGCCTCCATAGGGTTTCCAAGGCTGTAAATCTTTACGGAAACAGACTGCTACATCTTTCTCCCATGGAATGGCTGGTGGGTTCACATCATCGATCTTTTGGTCATCAACCAAGCACTTTAACCACTGTGCCACCAACTTTCCTGTTTGAGGAGTAGTACCTGATAAATTTTTCTATTTCTTCTATGGAAATTAGTCAGTTTAAGGTGTCTATAGTCACTAGGATAGATTTTGGTAAACTCTTTTTACTAAAAAATTAATCATTTAATCAAGATCTCTATAAATTATTTTACAGAGGTATGTGTTTGTAGTCTCTGGGATTTTTTTTCTTGAACCAACAGTCATTTATCCCTCATTGATTTCATTTTCCAGTATTTTTCTTCTTTTTTTCTTGATTAAATTAGCTAATTTTCATCAATTTTTAAAAACAAGATTTTCTTTTTTATTATCTCATTAATTTCTACATTTATCTTTATTAAATCTTTCCTTTTGTTTTATTTTGTTCTTTTTCTCCTTTTTGAATTAGCTTTCAATTTAGTCTCCTTTCATTTACACTGACATAGGTACTTAAGGTTGCAATTTTTGCTCTTATTACTTCTTTAAATGTGTTCTGTAGATTTTTATACAAAGTGTTTTTATTATGTTTTTTTTTTTTTTTTTGAAACGTGAATTTGAATACTAGTTCTGTTCCATTGTTTTTATTTTCTTATTCAGGGACTCCAAGTGTATACACCTACTCCTCACTTATCAACTATCTTGTTATCCAACATTTCAAGTTTACAACAATAGTAAAAATCTGTTTGATTATTTTGCACATTAACGACATTTGTTTGGCAGTAATGACCGCCAAGGTGTGAGGCAAGAGTAACACTGGCTATGATGGTTAGGGTTATGTGTCAACTTGGCTGGCCCAAGATTCTCAGTGGCTTGGCAGTTATGTAATGATGTAATTTGACAGTTATGCAGTGATGTACTCATGCTACATTTTTTTATCTGATATGATCACCCTTAATTTTTGTATAACACAGATTTTCGTTGACCCCCTGGTCTTTGGAATAGAACCATGTTGATAAGTGTATAGACATACACACAAACATTGTACTTCATCTAACATTTTAACCACTTTCTCTCTGACTCTTGTTATGTCTTTCTATATCTTATTTTAATTCTTTTGGTTGTTTTCCATGATGATCTTTATTAAATTTTCAGTTGAATCTATTCTTCTTTTAACACTTTACAGATCAGCTTCATTTCAAATATGGTTGTGTCATTTTATTCTATTTCTCCTGAGTTTCATTAACTCATTTTATTTTATCTTGTTTTGCTTCCCACTTCTGCTTTTAATTTTTAAATGTTTGTTTTAAGGTTTTTTCTTCATGTCTCCATATCCTGGTTTTAGCATATTCAATTCTGTTTATCGTATTGTATTAAAATTTTCTTAAGCTTGAAGTTTGAATTTTTCCGCAGAGAGTTTTTATCAGCTCACATGTGTTGTTCTGGTTTTCTATTTTCTTACAACAGCCTTGTATAAAAGTGATCTGATTTTCTTATTATCAGCTTACAGGTGTCATTTTGGTTTTCTGTTTTCTTACAACAGCCTTGTATAAATGTGATCTGATTTTCTTAATCCCATTAACCCCATAAGGCCCCTGGGTGGTGCGAATAGTTTCTGCTCAACTGCTAGCCCAAAAGTTGATGGTTTGGACCCACCCAGTGACACCACAGAAGAAAAGCCTTGGAGATCTGATTCCACTAAGATTACTTTCAAGAAAACCCTATAGAGCAGTTCTGCTCTGTAATACCTGGGGTTAACATGAGTCAGAATTGACTCAAGGGCAACTAGCAACAACAACAACAACATTCATCCCATGGGCATGTCTAATTTCCAAGCGCTCTTTTCTGTGCTCCTGTCCGCTTCTTACAGTCTCCTTAATGGATGATGTTGGCGGTAGTTGATGGGAAAGGGAAGGCTTGGTGTGTCTTATTACTCTTTCATTCCTGTAGACCCCTTAACTTCCCTTATTGCTTCTTTCTTTCCCTTCTAGCATATCTCCGATAGTTGCTGGCTATCTTATTTTCCTAGTACTGCTGTTACACAAACACCACAAGTGGGTGGGTAGTTTTAAAGCATTTGGTTTAGGGTATACCCTACACTCACCTATAGGTTACAATAGCCTCATCAATATACTAAAGAAAACCCTATTCCCAAATGGGATTACATGCACAGGTATAAGGGTTAGGATTCCAACATGTACTTTAGGCAGACACAGTTAAATTCATAACACTCCCCTTTATTTATATGCCTGATCGTCCACCAGAAGACCGTTTCTGGTCTTTTTCACTTTCCTATAGCAGGTGCTGTGAACTTTCATGTCCTGAGCTGTGATCTGTACTTTAGGATTTGGTGTTGGGTTTTCCTTTTTGGGTTGATATTTTGTGTGCTTTATCTAAGTCCCCTTCACTTCTCTCTCTCTCTCTTTTTTTTCCCCCATGCAGCCATTTAAACCTTGCCAGCCTCATTCCCCTCACCCACATCTTGCAATGGAGAGTGCAGGAGCTTTGTTAAAATTGGTTTATTTCTCTATTTACAGGTAATTTTATAGGCTATGATAGTCTTTGACTCCTAATAATGCTGAATTTGTGGTTCATGTATGGTTTTGTTTGTTTTCTTTTGGGAGAGTATATAGGAAGAGCAAAAGATAGACCCCATTATCCTCCCTACCCAAAAGATCCCTGGTCTCTTCTTACCCACTGATCTGTATCTGAAAAGCTAAGACCATGAGAAACCTCAATATAGAATTTCATAATAGAAGAACTGGAACTCTGGTCCAAAGGTGAGAGCAAACTAGTAAGTATTGCTGTTATTGTTGATGTTAGTTACTGTCAAGTCAGTTCTGACTCATGGTGACTCCATGTAAAATAGAATGAAACTCTGCATGGTTCTGCACCATCGTCGTGACAGTTAATATGCTTGAGTCCATTGTTGAAGCCTCTGTGTATTTTGAGTGTCTTCCAGCCCAGTGGGCTCCAGCATTATATCAGACAATGTTCTGTGGTGATCCATAGGGTTTTCATTGGCTAATTTTCAGAAGTAGATTACCAGTCCTTTCTTCCTTAGTTTGTCACCACAGTAGGACAAACTGACAGATGAGTGGTGGAACAACAAACTAGTAAATATTAATGCATACGGAAAATAGAATACTGCTTTATCTCTAAGAGTTGTTATGAAGATTAACATAAGGCAATTAACATGAAAGCACCTGGCGTGTAGTAAGCTCTTTTAAAATGTCTCTTTAAATTATGTGTCATCCTATTTGAGGAAGACAGGGTCGTCGCTGCAGGGGTGCCTCACCTCCCCGCTCCTGCTCCTGAATCACCGCTCGCTGTTGGCTCTTGCCGAGGAGCAAGTCAGTTGGGAAGCCTTGCCACAGCCATGGCTTTTAAGGATGCCAGAAACACACTCAGGGAACCAGAGGTGGCCATTCACTGGATTAGAATTACTCTAACCAGCCACTGGAGGAGGTGTGTGCTGACTTGATTAGAGGCGCGAAGGAGAAGAACTTCAAAGTGAAGGAACCAGTTAGGATGCCTACCAAGACTCTGAGAATCACCACAAGAAAAACTCCTTGTAGAGAAGGTTCTAAGACCTGGGATTGTTTCCAGCTGAGAATCCACAAGGGACTCCTCGACTTGCACAATCTTCTGCGACCATTAGGCAGATCACTTCCATCAGCGTGTAGCCTGGGGTAGAGATTGAAGTCACCATTACAGATATGTAAATCAACTATTTTAATAAATTTATTATCAGTTGGTAAATTCTGCTGACCTTTATTCAGAATACCAACAGATTTAGGAACAGGTATGATTGATGTATGGTTCCTCCTTCAAAAATTCTGATTTGATGATGTGTGCTACAAGCCTTGTAAAAGATTGCTGGGATAATACTAACATACAGCTACAATTGGACCTAGCGAGCAAGTACTAACAAAGGAAATCCTAGCTATTTTGTCTCTTCTTCCCTCTAAGTCAGTTTAGAGTCTCATATTAAATAGCAAATCCACCCAGCTAATATAAAAACTATTCTCTTTCTTCTCACCTCTCATTTTTATTCTCCATTTTCCTCCCCACATCTAACCATCACTACCCCCCAACCCACCTCAATCAGTAGCCTCTGGTTCTCAGTAGCAGCGATGACTGTGTCTTACTGGAAAAAGGTGGGTAAAATATTACCATAACTTCAGCGGCATGAGTAAAGCCCTCATTAGAATTCGGGACTTACAGCTGAAACTTCCAGCGTTGGGTGGGAGATAAAGTTCACTATTGTTAGCTCACCAGTAGCCCAGACTTCCTGGCAACAGCGGAGAATTACTCAGTCATTTATGCAGGGCTTCAGAACAGGCCACTGTTCCCCAACAAAAAAGGCATTCAGGAAGAGCGGGCTGGCCTCGCAAGCCCTGGAGAGCCGGCTTGAGCGGTGAATGGACCCTGCGCCTCCCCAGTGAATGGGCTCTGTGGGAAAGGGGCTGATGTCACCATGAATGCATTTCCAGGGGTTTTGCCCTGCTTTTCCTTTCTCCCTCCCTTCGTAGGCTGTGGCCCTGTTTTATTTTTCTCCTCTCTCTCTCTCTCAGCCTCCCTCCGCTGCTCCTTTGAGGCCATTATTTTTTTCCAAAGTTTAGAACTCAAACTCACTAAAGGCCCACAGCAATCTTACTGTCATGGCAACGCCAGCGCTTCCTCGTTTGATTTTTTTTTTTTTTTTTTGCATAAAAAGTAGAAGATGCTTGAAAGGGAAGGCAAGAAAGACAGGGGGAATGGAGCCAGTTTGGCCTCACTCAGGGTTGTTGGTGGTTGGGAAAGTACAGATTTGGAGGAAGCAAATAATGATGAAAACTGGCGAGGCCAGCAGAAACTAGAGAAAGAAATGTGTAATCCTTCACATTCAAAACGTCTAAAAACGGCCTGTGCTTCTGGTGGCCTACAGGAAAAGAAACATAACAAAGTTTTCAAGAGAAATAAGGACTTCGCTTTTGAAAATATACCCAATTACATAGTTTAGGGGAAGCTTTCAAAACTTTGCCTAGCCTTTTCAAAAAGGAAGGCAAAATGAAGAGAAAGAGAAAAGGGAACAATCTCAAAGTACTTGTGACCTGGGGTGACCATGAGAGCAGAAACCAGGCCGTCTTATTTTCCAGAAGGCCCAAAGTTTTCAAGTTCCCTATTGTCAAACAACTGCTGTAATAAACCTTGAGGTGTCAGCTGTGTCAAAGCAACTCAACATAATCGATGATAAATAGAAAGAGGCATTTGTTGGTATACTTTCTTCTCCTGGAGAATTCAATGCTTACTTTGAACTCCTGAAAGAAAATAAATATGTCATTTCTCTGATGTATTTTATATCTGTTCTCTCCGAGAGCAGATATTAGACAATCTGATAAAAGCAGATACTAAGAAACCCAAACAACTGCTCCCATAAAAGCCAGGGCCAGTGGATCAGGTCATTTTGATGGGCAAGCATAGATTTACCCTCTGCCCTTGGTCACCCAGGGCTCTTTCTCATTTGTATCTGCCACCCAATCTGTGGGAGCTTGAATCTAATTCTTGGGTAATTGGTCACGACCTTCTAATTCTTTTCTTTTCTACTTTCCCAAATATTAAATCAACTGTCATCTAAGCGCTATGTTCTCCTTGTGGGAAAGACACAAATAGACTGGATCCAGTGTCCTTAAAAAACTTAAGCACTAATCAAGAAGACCAAGTCCTTGAGAAGGGAATGGATTACTTTTGTAGTGTCCATGAATAACAATGGCTAAGGCACAAGAGGAGTCCCTGGGTGGTGCAAGTAGTTAACATGCTCAGCTGCTAACCAAAGGGTTGGAGGTTTGAGTCTTCCCAGGGGTAGCTCAGAAGAAAGGCCTGGCAATCTACTTCTGAAAAATTAGCCATTGAAAACCCTACAGAGAGCAGTTCTACTCTGACACACATGGGGCCACCATGAGTCAGATTTGGGTTGTCAGCTACCAGTACTAGTACTGGTATGGCATAGAGTTAAAAGGAGGAGAGGAAGAAGAAGTAAGGTTTCTGAGAGAAAGTGAGTTTTGAGGCAGACTGGAGATTGTTAACGACTATGAGGGACAGCGTCCCGCACTAGGATGTAACAGAACCAAAAAGTCAAATCCGTTGCCATCAAGTCAATAGTGACTCCTAGTGACTCAATAGGACAGAGTAGAACTGCCCCACAAGGTTTCCAAGGCTGTAATCTTTACAGCAGGAGACTGTCACAGCTTCCTCCCATGGAGTAGCTGGTGGGTTCAAACCTCTGACGTTTCAATTAGCAGCAGAGCATTTAACCACTGCATCACCAAGGTTCCCTGAATGAACAGAGCTGGTAAGTTGAGTGGGCTGGACTCGATGGTTCAGAAACAGAAAACGACTTTATTTTTCTCCTATTAATTTTCAGACATACACGTTGTCGTTGTTGTTAGGTGCCATCGAGTCAGTTCTGACTCATAGCAACCCTGTGCACAACAGAACAAAACACTGCCCGGTCCTGCGTCATCCTTACAATCATTGTTATGCTTAAGCTCATTGTTGCAGCTACTGTGTCAATCCACCTCGTTGCGGGTCTTCCTCTTTTCCACTGACCCTGTACTCTGCCAAGCATGATGTCCTTCTCCAGGGACTGACCCCTTCTGACAACATGTCCAAAGTATGTAAGATGCAGTCTCATCATCCTTGCTTCTAAGGAGCATTCTGGTTGTACTTCTTCCAAGACAGATTTATTTATTCTTCTGGCAGTCCATGGTATATTCAATATTCTTCGCCAACACCACAATTCTAATGCATCAATTCTTCTTCGGTCTTCCTTATTCATTGTCCAGCTTTGGCATGCATATGATGCGATTGAAAATACCATGACTTGGGTTAGGTGCACCTTAGTCTTTAAGGTGACATCTTTGTTCCTCAACACTTTAAAGAGGTCCTTTGCAGCAGGTATACCCAATACAATGTGCCTTTTGATTTCTTGACTGCTGCTTCCATGGCTGTTGATTGTGGATCCAAGTAAAATGAAATCTTTGACAACTTCAATCTTTTCTCCATTTATCATGATGTTGCCCATTGGTCCAGTTGTGAGGATTTTTGTTTTCTTTATGTTGAAGTGCAAGCCATACAGAAGGCTGTGATCTTTGATCTTCTTTAGTAAGTGCTTCCAGTCCTCTTCACTTTCAGCAAGCAAGGTTGTGTCGTGTGCATAATGCAGGTTGTTAATGAGTCTTCCTCCAATCCTGATGCCCCGTTCTTCTTCATATAGTCCAGTTTCTTGGATTATTTGCTCAGCATACAGATTGAATAGGTATGGTGAAAGAATACAACCCTGACACACACGTTTCCTGACTTTAAACCAATCAGTATCCCCTTGTTCTGTCCGAACGACCGCCTCTTGATCTATATAAAGGTTCCTCCTGAGGACAATGAAGTGTTCTGGAATTCCCATTCTTCGCACTGTTATCCATAGTTTGTAATGATCCACACAGTCGAATGCCTTTGCATAATCAATAAAACACAGGTAAACATCCTTCTGGTATTCTCTGCCTTCAGCCAGGATCCATCTGACATCAGCAATGATATCCTTGGTTCCACATCCTCTTCTGAAACAGGCCTGAATTTCTGGCAGTTCCCTGTTGATATACTGCTGCAGCCATTTTTGAATGATCTTCAGCACGATATTACTTGCGTATGATATTAATGATAAAAAAAAAAAAAAAACTAGTGCCATCGATTAATGATATTGTTCTATAATTTCCACATTCAGTTGGATCACCTTTCTGGAAATAAGCGTAAATATGGATCTCTTCCAGTCAGTTGGCCAGGAAGCTGTCTTCCATATTTCTTGGCATAGACAAGTGAGCACCTCCAGCGCTGCATCTGTTTGTTTTAGCATCTCAATTGATATTCCATCAATTCCTGGAGCCTTGTTTTTCGCCAATGCCTTCAAAGCAGCTTGGACTTCTTCCTTCAGTACCCTCGGTTCCTGATCATATTCTACCTCTTGAAAAGGTTGAACATCGACTAATTCTTTTTGGTTTAATAACTCTGTGTATTCCTTCCATCTTCTTTTGATGCTTCCTGCGTCATTTAATATTTTCCCCATAGAATCCTTCACTATTGCAACTCGAGGCTTAAATTTTTTCTTCAGTTCTTTCAGCTTGAGAAACACCGAGCATGTTCTTCCCTTTTGGTTTTCCATTTCCAGCTCTTTGCACATGTCATTGTAATACTTTACTTTGTCTTCTTGAGCCACCCTTTGGAATCTTCTGTTCAGTTCTTTTACTTCATCAATTCTTCCTTTTGCTTTAGCTGCTCTACATTCAAGAGCAAGTTTCAGAGTCTCCTCCAACATCCATTTTGGTCTTTTCTTTCTTTCCTGTCTTTTCAATGACCTCTTTCTTTCTTCATGTATGATGTCCTTGATGTCATTCCACAACTCGTCTGGTCTTCAGTCACCAGTGTGCAATGCGTCAGATCTATTCTTCAGATGGTCTCTAAATTCAGGAGGAATATGCTAAAGGTCATATTTTGGGTCTCATGGACTTGCTCTGATTTTCTTCAGTTTCAGCTTGAACTTGCATATGAGCAATTGATGGCCTGTTCCAAAGGTGGCCCCTGGCCTTGTTCTGACTGATGATATTGAGCTTTTCCATCGTCTCTTTCCACAGATGTAGTCAATTTGATTTCTGTGTGTTCCACCTGCCGAGGTCCATGTGTATAGTCGCCGTTTATGTTGGTGAAAGAAAGTATTTGCAATGAAGAAGTCGTTGGTCTCGCAAAAATCCATCATTCGATCTCCAGCATTGTTTCTGTCATGAAGGCCATATTTTCTAATTACTAATCCTTCTTTGTTTCCAACTTTTGCATTAAAATCACCAGTAATTATCAACGCATCTTGATTGCGTGTTCGATCAATTTTGGACTGTGGCAGCTGATAAAAATCTTCTAAGTCTTTGTCTTTGGCCCTACTGGTTGGTGCATATATTTGAATAATAGTCGTATTAACTGGTCTTCCTTGTAGGCATATGGATATTATCCTATCACTGACAGCATTGTACTTCAGGATAGACCTTGAAATGTTCTTTTTGACAATGAATGCAACACCATTCCTCTTCAAGTTGTCATTCCCAGCATAGTAGACTATATGATTGTCTGATTCAAAATGGCCAATACCAGTCCATTTCAGTTCACTAATGCCTAGGATATTGATGTTCATGTGTTCCATTTCATTTTTGAAGACTTCCAATTTTCCTAGATTCATACTTTGTACATTCCAGGTTCCAATTATTAATGGATGTTTGCAGCTGTTTCTTCTCATTTTGAGTTGTGCCACATCAGCAAATGAAGATCCCGAAAGCTTTCCTCCATCCACGTCATTAAGGTGGACTCTACTTTGAGAAGGCAGCTCTTCCCCAGTCATCTTTTGAGTGCCTTCCAACCTGGGGGGCTCATCTTCCAGCACTATATTGGACAATGTTCCACTGCTATCCGTAAGGTTTTCACTGGCTAATACTTTTCAGAAGTAGACTGCCGGGTCCTTCTTCCTAGTCTGTCTTAGTCTGGAAGCTCAGCTGAAACCTGTCCTCCATGGGTGATCCTGCTTGTATCTGAATAACAATGGCATAGCTTCCAACATCACAGCAACATGCAAGGCCCCACAGTATGACAAACTGACAGACATGTGGGGGGACATACACGGTAGCATCACTATTCCTGGTTCTTTGATAGGTCAGATCCAGTAGCTTCTCAATCATTTTCAGGTCTTAAACCAACTCATGGGGACCCCGTGTGTTACAGAGTAGTACTGTGCTCCATATGGTTTTCTTGGCCATGACCTTTCAGGAGCAGGTCGCCATGCCTTTGTTCCATGACACTACTTGGTGGGTTTGAATCCCCAACCTTTCATTTAGTACCTGAGGAAAAACTGTTTATACCACCTGGACCACATTCAGGCATTGTTCTTCTTAGGTGTCGTTGAGTCAGTTCCGAAACATATCTGTGTATCACAGAATGAAACACTGCCTGGTCCTACACCATCCTCATAATTATTGTTATGATTGAGCTCATTGTTGTAGCCTCTGAATCAATGCATCTCATTTAGGATCTTCATCTTTTTCACTGACAGTCTTCTTTACCAAGCATGATGTCTTTCCACAGGGACTGGTCCCTCCTGATAATGAGTCCAAAGTATGTAAGACAAAGTCTCAACATCCCTGCTTCTAATGAGAATTTTGGCTGCACTTCTTTCAAGACAGATTTTTTTTTGTTGTTTTTGGCAGTCCATAATATAGCTGATATTCTTCGCCATCACCATAATTCAAAGGCATCAGTTCTTCTTCGGTGTTCTTTATTCATCATTCAACTTTCAAATGCATATGAGCATATGAGGCGATTGAAAACACCATGGCTTGGGTCAGGCGCACTATAGTCTTCAAAGTGACATCTTTGGTTTTTAACACTTTAAAGTGGTCTTTTACTGCAAATTTGCCCAATGCAATGTGTCTTTTGATTTCTTCACCACTACTTCCATGGCGTTGATTGTGGATTCAAGTAAAATGAAATCCTTGACAACTTCAATCTTTTCTCTGTTTATTGTGATGTTGCTTCTTGGTCCAGTTGTGAGGACTTCTGTTTTTTTTTATGTTGATGTGTAATCCATACTGAAGGCTGTGGTCTTTGATCTTCATCAGTAAGTGCTTCAAGTTGTCTTCACTTTCAGCATGCAAAGTTGTGCCATCTCCATATCACAGGTTGTTAATGAGTCTCCTTGCAATCCTGATGCCCCATTCTTCTTCATATAGCCCAGCTTCTCAGATTATTTGCTCAGCATGCAGACTGAATGAGTATGATGAAAGGATGAAATCTGGATGCGCACCTTCATTGACTATAAACCACACAGTATCCTCTTCTGTTCAAATGCCTAAATCTTGATCTATGTGCAGGTTCCTCATGATCACAGTTAAGTGTTCAGGAATTCCCATTCTTCAGAATGTTATCCAAAATTTGTTATGATCCACACAGTTGAATGACTTCGTATAGTCAATAAAACACAGGTAAACATAT